>NW_016690240.1:4359480-4392788 GCF_001604755.1 Lepidothrix coronata
CCCTTCATCTACCAGGCCGGTCACCTGATCATAAAAGGAGATCAGGTTGGTCAGACAGGACCTGCCCTTCCTAAACCCGTGGGGGCTGAGTCTGATCCCTTGTCCATCTTTCATTTCCATGTACAGCATCTTGAGATCTTCACCATATCCCACTTTCAAGCTAACCAGCTGCTTCTGAGACTGCCTGCTGCCCCACTACAAGTTCAAAAACATACATTTCATCTCGCATAAGTGTCTAAGCGGCTTACCCACCATCTTTCTGATCATCTAGTTTAAGACATTGAAAAAAGAGATCAGGACTAAGCACAGTTTTAACACAATTATTTTAGGCAAACTGGGGTCTGTATGTGTGTGCATAGGGAAGTAAGCCTTGTTGCTCATGGTCTAGGAATCAGATATTGAAGAGTATTCAGCATATTTTTGCATCTTGTTTTCTTCAAAGTTCTTCCAGCTCTTTTACTGAGGTATTGACAACTTCGCTTGAAGTTATGAACCCAGTTATGAACACTGGGTTTAGCTGATTTTTAAGATGTGTTCCACTCTAAATAAAGACAGATACTGAGAAATTAAGAACAGCTTTCTCTGCACACCCAAACCATAAGGAATAAATGGAGGAATATCTGCTTCCACATGTGAGATCAAAGCATCCTGCTAATGACAAAGCAAGAAGCAACAGCTACAGATTCTTGAGAGAATGGATGTTTCAGTACATGAAATGCTCCAATTTTAAAAATGTGATCCCCTGCATAGCTATGGGTGTCTTCACTCCCTCATCCACCTTTTCCAGACAGCCAAGTTTGGCATGTTCCACACTGGAGGTTTCTCTCTGGCATCCATTCTGTAACACTCCACACCTGGGCTGCCCCTTAATTGATAATGTAATTATCAGCATAGTCATATTACTTCACACTAAGCATTTTCAACCATTTATCACAATGTTGATCTTTATTTTAAATATAAATCAGGCAATCATTTATGTCTTTTATGTTCTTTGTATTTATTCAAGAATATTTAACTGTAGACAAAAGGTGACTTATTCATTATTCATCCTGAACAAGGCAAGTATGGCAATTTGAAAAGCCTGACATTTGAGCTTTTTGCCAACACTAGCAAAATTATATCCTTCCCATTGTAAATCAATGAAGTAGAATCATTGTGCACAAAAGAATTAAATTGCCTTGTCACTTTAATAAGGCCACCTTATATACAACCTTCAGCCAATGCCATTGTGCAGAAAAAGGGTGCATCCTTTGCCTCAGCTGTCTCAGATCTCAGTAGGCTTTCCAATTAAATGAACATCCTCTTAGTCTTTCACTCCACTCCACTCTTTCTCTTTTTTGAGAGGCGATGTCAGAATGTCATAGGCATAACTTGCTATCAGTGGCATGCACACATCAATGAGAATTAACTTCCTCCAACTCCTGCTTCCTTTTGGCAGCCTTTTTAACTTATTTGTCAATTCCAAAATGATGGAACTCCAAGAAAAGGGATTTTTTTTTTTAGTTGTTTACTGAGGTTGCATAAAAGCTGCAAATAGCTATCTGCAAACCAAGAAAACTATACAAATGTGAGGATCCTTTGCCGGCAATGTAGATAATGTAAAATGGCAAAGAAACAACTTGTCCAATCAAGCAGAACACAAGTGACATACGCCAGTAAGAGAACAACTTTGTGTGTTCTCACTTCACAGGCTAGGACCCTATTATTACAATCAGGCCTGATTTTTCCCATCTAACGCTCCTTGGATGCATTTTACTCTGAGAGTAGAAACCTTTAACCAGCCATTTCCAGGCTTTTAAATGACTATCCAGAACAGCTATTTCATAATTCAACAACAGATGGCTGCCCATAATAGTCATATGCCTGCCCCTTTCTTTCAATCCTAGAATGCAGAGGTTGAAATAGTAACTTCAGCCTGGATTTTTCTCAGAATCATAAAACTGAAAACAAGTGAATAAAGACATGCACGCCAGCAGCCAAAACATAGCAAAGTGAGTGAATCTAGATACTTCAAAACATACTCAGAAGTCTGCAGCTTTACAATTGTTTTGGAGTCTCAATATTTTGTACTGTTTTGATAGTTAACTGAAAGGTACATGATAAAAGAAACAACAACCATGTAAGTATAGAAACAGTGACAATATTCTTGATGTTAACATTTTGAATTTAGTCAGAAAACGTTAATAACAAATGACCTTTTTCTGAAGGGTATTTAAAGGAGAACAAGCAATTTTCTGTAATGTGGTTACCATAGTGATCAGCCCTCTAAAAAGACCAGAAAAAAAAAAAAAAGATGTACATCTGTAATCAACCAGCTACTGCAACAACAAATGGTCTGACAAAGCAACACATTGAGTTTAATTCCAAGCTGGAAAGATACTCGCCTTTGAATTTAAGTATAAAATAAACTATTTATGGGTGCAAAATAGGTCCTTTAGTAACTATTGCAGAACATTTATGATGATTCAGAAGGGATTTTCCTTGAAAACTACATTAGTATACAATAGATCAATTTTTTTTCTTAGAAACTACTTCATCATCTGTACTGTACTGAGTCATTCAGAAAAAGAACTCAGCAAGCACCTGGACATGGCAAACAGGGACCTCTGCCTCCTTGACTCACTGCCTCTTGCCATTCTCAGAGCATGCCTAGAAAATAAGCAGTTAAAAGAAGCACTACGGTTTTAAACATTTCTGCAACTAGACTTACAAACTAACAACACCAACATTTTTAGCCTACCTGTCTGGGTAAGATTGATGTATTTAAGGACAGGAACTTCAAATCACTCATTAAAGAACATATAACTTGGCATTTAGTCAAGAACAATAAGAATTTTAAAATAAGAATTTTAAAACTTCAACTACCTTCCTAATTCTTTTCACTGCTGCTTGAGTCTGGGCAAAGACCATGAACATGTCACTTTCCATGCTAAAGTTCCCTGGAAGTCTAATGTGACAAGCTTGCCCTTACTCAGAGAAGACCTTGCCATGGCAAGATGCTGCAGCCTAAAATCATGTAATGCCCAGAACCATCCCTCCCTTTGTAATCTTCAAGGCTTGAGACGTGTCTAACAAATGTCAGTGCAGCAGTGCCAAATATCAAGTGACTTTTTACTTTGTTTGAAGATGTTTTTAATGCAATTGTAAAAGCAGAAATCTTCTAATAGTTAATAACACAGCACAGAATAATAAACATAGCATAGTAGCTCACTTTCATGGACAGATGTTAGGCTATTCAAAAGCCTTACTGAAGTCTAGGGAGAAAATATTTGCTGCTTTCCATTCAGTTACCAAGCCAGTCACTTCATCATTTATCGGATTGGTGAATCCATGCTAACTACTCCAAATCACTTTCTTGTCCTACATGCACCTGCAAATGGTTTCCAGGATCCTTCCATCATCTTCACAGAGATCAAGGTGAGGCTGACCAGCCTGTAGTTCCCTGGGTCCTACTTCTTACCTTCCTTGAAGACAGGAGTGACGCTTGCTTTCCTCCAGTCCTCAGGCACATCTCCCAGTCACTGTTATCATTCAAAAATAATCAGGAGTGGCCTCACAATGACATCTGCCACCTTTCTCACCACTCATGGGTGCATCCTATCAGGCCCCATAGATTTATGTAAATCTGGTTGGTTAAGTATTCTCTAACCTGATCTTTTCTACCAAAGGTAAGTATTTTTCTACCAAAAGTATGCATTCGGTACCAGTGGGATAGACCATTCTTTAGCTAGAAGGAGGCATTCCTCCAATATCAACCAACTCTCTTGAACCCCTTTTATCTGCAGGGCCACATCCCATGGGATTATTCTAAGCAAATCTCTGAAGATACCAAATTCTGCTCTCCTGAAGTTTGTGCTTATTGTCCAGCTTTTTGACTTGCTCCCTCTTTTAAGGACCCTGAAGGCTACTTCTTGTAGTTTTCTAAAAAAGTTGCTTCTTCTACTTGATCCTGATCAGGCAGTGTATAGCAGACCTCCAGTGCAACATCACCCCTGCTGGTCCACCCACTAACCTGGACCCTCTAAGCACTAAGCTGGTTCATCATCCTTTCCTAAGCAGAGCTCCATGCAGTCGCACTGTTCTCTCTCACAACTAGTAGGTCCTTCTCCTTGTCTTCCTAGCGTGTCCCTCTAAAGAGCCCATATCACAGAATCACGTCATCAACTATGCTGGAAAAGACCTCTGAGATCACTGAGTCCAACCTATGACCCTATCCATCCATTGCAGCACTCCAGGCACATGAGCCGTCCCACCATGTCTCTGTAATCCCATGATCATAGCCCTGCAAGTGCACACAGACCTCTAAACCCTTCATTTGTTCCCATGCCACATGCACAAATGCACAGGCACTTCAGGGAGGCATCCAAGTTCACTGATAGCTC
This sequence comes from Lepidothrix coronata, assembly GCF_001604755.1. Classification (NCBI taxonomy): domain Eukaryota; kingdom Metazoa; phylum Chordata; class Aves; order Passeriformes; family Pipridae; genus Lepidothrix; species Lepidothrix coronata. The sequence continues at coordinate 4,363,863 of NW_016690240.1, forward strand.
ATAAAAAGTAAGAGCTTTGCCCATCATGCTGTCCTTTAGTCATTTCCTTATTTATGTTATCCACTTTGGATGAGGTCTTTTCAGTCCTGTCTTGCTCTTTACAAGGCCTGTCTTGACAATACCACCCTGCACCCTTTGCTTACCACCCAGTCCAGCACTTCCTCACTTGAATGTGCTCATCACCTCTCCTTGCTGTTGTTACTCATTTAAAGAACTTCATACCAGATTAGCCAACTTGTTGGCTATGAAACCTTTTCCCTCTGTGGTCAGGTGAATCATCCCTCTTCATAAAAGTTCTTGATTGTCATATAGGTCCCATTATCATAAAAGCCAAATCTCTGTTGTAGGTACCTGTTGCAGAACTGGGAGATTCAAAAATGGCTAGATCTGAGCTGGTTCCTGCTGTAACTCCTAATCTTTCTTCCAAACCTCTTACTAGAAAAGCCCCTCCACTTGTGGAGTTTCTGTATTTAAGGGGAAATAAATATATGCTCTTTCTTTCCATACTACTGCTGATTCCGGGCCCCCCGGTGGTCTAGTGGTTAGGATGCGGTGCTCTCACCGCCGGGGCCCGGGTTCGATTCCTGGTCAGGGGACTTCCCCGGGCAGATGGAGCTCGTCAGCCCTGTAAGGCAATCCATCTAAGAGAAGGTCACTCTAAACAAACCTACGTCCTGAGGACCTCGCTGCCACTGTCCAAGCTCGCTCGGCCCCGGCAGATGAACCTCAGGATTAAAGGGTGGGCTCAGTTCAGCGCACACTGGGTCTCACCTAAAAAATCCACTGCACAGGCTTGAAGGGTAAAGACCTTTCCCAGATCTTTGTTCCTGAAGACTGGCCATGATGATGATGACTGCTGATTCCACTCTTACAATCTTGAAGTGGTTGGTTTAGGCTTATTCATCTAGATAACAAATTACTTCATCCGGGTGTGATGTGACTCTACAAATAATCATTCTGTGCAAATACTGGGCAATATCTAGTTTAGAAACATAAGAAATAGAAAACCCTTTCTGATTTCTAGTGATAATAAATATTTGTGACTTTAGACACAAATTTGACACTAGTTTCTATGTTGATATATCATCAACTCTTTAAGGCACGTGAGTTTTCTAGATAAATAAAAGAAGAAAACTCTGAAACTCAACAGGCAAGCAAGCAGTGTGAATTACATGGCCATTATCTCATGAATACAAGTCAGTGTTTTAACAGCAATCACATTGTTTTCTTTTCTGTGTATCATTTAAGTGACTTGAAAAACAACAGTTTATTTGGATAAATGTTCTAAGTCTCTTTACATCATTTAACCAGGAATTAATGACCAGTTTCTGCCGCAAGAGAGGAGCCCCAAAGAGGAGATACAAGGACTCCTTGAAGCAACATCTCAGCCTTGGCCACATTGATCTCCATCGCTGGTCTACTCTGGCCTCCAATCGGGAGGTCTGGAGACACGCAATCCATTAACGCTGCTGTTTCCTTTGAGAACACACGCAGGATCACCATCGAAGAGAAAAGACAATGCAGAAAGAATTGTATCCTGCCGATAACCATCCAAGGGTTATTCTGCTGTGCCTTTTGCAACTGGACTTGTCTATCTCGCATTGGCCTCTTTAGCCACCAGCACGCTTGTGGCAAATGTGGGTAGAGTCCTTCCCAAATCTTCGTTCGCGAAGCCTAGCCATGATGATGATGATGAGGAATGACCAGTTTATAATGAGAGTGTTTGCCAGTGGTCCCATATTAATTTGACTTTTATCTGATACTGTTCTAAGTTTGTCTGGATGACGTGATTAGTTCAGTGTCAAAATATGTTTGGTGAAAGTGTGTCATTGAAATGATTGTTAAAGTCTGCCTCTATTAAATGAATATTGATTATGGATCTTTGATGAGCCACAAAAAAAGTCCCAGTAATTTTTTTTTAATTTCTGGAGAAAGTTTTTAATGAAAATGCCATGCTTTTCATTTTCCATGGGAGCTTTTCACACATAAACATAGCAAGCAACACTTTATAGGCATCTTTGGGCAGCAACTGAAAGGAAAATTACTTTAAAAACAAAAACTACTGTCAGGAAGCACAAAGTGGAACTCAATCAATCCAGGTGAAATAACTTCTTTGGACTCTTACTGGAGGGTCAAATAACCCTTTCTAAAAATGTCTGAATTTACAACATTTGCAACATCTTATCTTGTACCCATCCTGTAGTGGCCCTCAATTCTTCCAGTCATTGTAAAAGTATTAGTAATTAGTTAGCACCCATGGAGCAGAGGGAGTCTTTAGTAATGAGTGGAAGTCTAACACAAAGGGGGAAAAAAGAGGTGAATATTGCCTTTGGAAGGCAGAGAGTGCAGTGCAGCAAAAATTACAGTGTGGAGAAGCCCCATATTGTTGTCTTAAGTTTAAGTTGTGTAACAGAAAGAATAACTTCAACCACTGGAGAGTCACAAGCAAACATGAGAATACCAAGCCCTTCCACAGCCCCACAGCTCAGAACCCCAAGTATTTCTAACACCAACAGATTATAACCAAGTTCACAACTTCTTTCCCCATTTAGGAATTCTCCAAAATCTTTGGTGAAATAAATATCCATTTCACTCCCTATTTTCATAAATAATAAAAAAAAAAATTCTCTGCATTTATGAGTACTGAAGGTCCATATGTCTTACCTCAGGACCAAAATCACTAAAACAACTCCCTCACGAATCCCAGAGAACTTAATGAAATAGGATCACTTTGAAGTGGTGACCAGTACTTTATAGGCAAATGTCTTTTATGAATGAATAAGGAAAACCAGAATCTTTTTAGTGGGCTTTATTGGTGTTAGGAATATTTTAGGAGCTATGCAGATGGCAGTAAGTATGACAATCAAAAGAAGGTTCAAAATTCTGATGCATACATTTGTGCTATATGGAGAAGCAGGATTTAGTCATCAGTGGAATTCATGATATACTTTTTTGTTCTTCCCACGTCATCTTTTGGCCTTCTTGAAAAAAAGGCAGCATTGTTAGAGGACTAAGACCCTCCTCACTAACCTTTGCTTCTAATACTTTTGTATATAAGGAGACCAAAGTGGGCCAGGATGGCTGTCTTCAGGCAAGAACACAGGCTGAAGACTATTTGAACCCAACCCTCCACCAGTTGTGAGTAAAGACCAAAGCTAGACAGAGAAATTGTCTCCACATCCTCATGAGAGGAAATGGCAGGGGAGGAGACAGATCTTTTACCGCAGAAGTCTGGCAATCACTGTGCCCACCTGTGGTCCTGTAAGCATGTACTGGACTGCTTTTGTCCTATATAACTTTGAAATCTAACTCATCTCTTATATAAACATGAACAAGTTCAGTCTATAATAAACTGCCCAAACAGCAGCAAGGCAAGCCACAGTGTCGCTACATTACAAGGGAGCAAGAGATAGGCACTAAGAAAGAGAAGTCCAGGGGAGATTCAGTCTGAGATTCAATCACCTGAATCTGGCTGCTGACATGAACTGGGCGCCCAACATCCCAGTATGGCCAACAGGGAGATAGAGCTGGGTTCAGTTGCTTAAATGTGGATACCTGGTATCATATGAGATGAGCTGGGTTTTCTGACTGGCCCCCTCCAGGCAGAGATTTTCCATAGGTCCTAATGACATCTGTATGAGGCTGACAGATGTCTTACTACCCTAGGGCATCAGACTTGGCAAGGTGTGCTTATATTTAGGTAACTGGATCAAATTCCACTAATCAGCAGAGTAATGGGATCCCAGAGCAAGGTTCATCTCACCTCCTAAAGCAAACATCAAATGGTTGAATGCTTCTCTAGGTTCCACAGACTATCAGGAGAGCTTGAACACCTAGCACACAAAAGGTGCCCACATTTAGACATCTTAATTACAGCTGAACTGCACAGTCAGGGCAGGATGCAGCTGCTTAAGCAGCTCAGGCCTGTCCAAAAGGGCACAAATAATTTTTCTCAAACCCTTCCTTCAGTGAGATAAAGTTATAATCAGTCTGTCATCCTTTTTCCATGGCTGAAAGGAGTGAGTCGCATCAAATCACCATCCAAGCTTATAGGACATGATACTCAAAGTAGCTTTGTTATGGCTCACCACACAGCTTATTCACATACCCCATCTTCATTCTGTATTCCCTAGGCAGGCAGCACAGACATTTCTGGAGATAAAAAAAAAAAAAATTCAATATCTGTGAAAGCACCTATAAACTCAAAATCAAGTTATATATGGTATTAAATCAATTTTGGCAAAGTCAATAAAATTACATTTTCTTTATAGAGTAAAATCACTCACCTGCTGTATACATAAATACAGTGACGATGCCTAGGACAAGTATTATCAAGCTTGTGAGCACTTTCATATAGGCTGAAAAATAATTACACTTTGTCATCTACAACTCCTCAACATTATTTCTTCCTCCTCCTTTAAATAATGATGGCAGCAGCCTGCAGATTATACACAGGAGTGGCACAGACAGCACACATTTGTGGTATGATTAATATTAGGTATCACGGGAACATCTTTCTCTTCCAAGATGTGACACTTGTCTACAAGTTAGAGACATTCATAGGGTGCTGTTGGAACTGATATGGGTAGTTTAGACCCTTAACTGAGACTTTGTTTTAATTTTCCTTAAATGAAGAGTCTGGTCTATACCCTTGACTTACAAGAGAATTATCTTGAGTAGAAATTAAGAAAAGACTGATTCCTTTGATACAGACTCAGAAACAAACATGCAGAGAAATCACGATTTAGGATTTTACAAGATTTTTCATTTTTTCCTGCAATCTGAAAGATAATTTTACCTTTGAAACCTTCCACGAAGTCATACTCTTTAATCTTCCTAATTGAGGAAAAAATCATGAAAATTTATGCTAAAAGGTAAGATGCCAAATAAAAAAAACGTCAAATGTATCTCTAGAAATAGTAATAATACTGCTATCTTAACTGCCATAACATTAAAAAAAAAACAACCACCACCAGAAAAACCCCAGCTTTAAAAGGCTAGATCTGGACTGATGAAACAGTGGCAAGGTCATGAAGGCACCTTAAAACACATTTCATTTACCACGAAGGAACCAAGTCCCTGAGTATATTTGTACTGGCACTTTAAAATAGGAAGCATTTCAGTGTTCTGTGTCTATTTACACAGCCAAGGCAAAGGGTCAAGGCATTACTATGCCTGCCTTACAGACTCATTGGCATCAGGACAAGGAAGGTTTGAACCCTGTGTCCCCACTGGTCAGAAGATTCCCTAGTTTCTGGGTTATCACATAGTAAGGAAGAAAAGCACCAATGCATCCTCCCTGCATAGACAGCACCTGCACTTATCTACAAACCCACCCTGAAGCACTGTAATGTTTTATTTTGAGTCATTTGAACCAAGCATTACAAAACATCACATATTTTCCCCTCTTTTGGCCAAAACTATCCAATCAGTTCAATCAGGATGTGAAACTCTGAGCAGCCTCAATGAAGCAGCACTTTTTGGCAGAGATTTGTATGAAAAACAATACCCTTTTCTCCCTGCACAATAGTTCTTTCAATGAAGCCTCATACTGAGTCTAAGGTGCTCTATGCCAGAAGAAGCAATACCACACATCATCTTCTCTGCACTCAGTGTGAACCTGCTACTTCAACAGTAAGTGAAATCAAATGGGGAAAATTAGAGAAGTAAATCTTACACAACGTGAAATAACCCAATTCCCAGAAAATGCTACTGAAGCACATGCAGTTGTTTATGTGTGTCTTTCACCTCCTTCCCTGGAGGATTTTAAGATGAGACTGGATGTGGCACTTAGTGCCATGGTCTAGTAACCATGGCAGTGTTGGATCAAGGGTTGGACTTGATGATCTCAGAGGTCTTTTCCAACCTGGTTGATTCTATGATTCACACTTGTTTCACAAAGAGAAAGGACTTAAGAGAAGAAAAAGTAAAATATGAGGGGCAGGTTGGGGCTGGAAACCTCGTAATGCTGTAATCATAGAATGGGCTGGGTTGGAAGGGACCTTGAAGATCATATAGTTCCAATCCCCCTACCATGGGCAGGGATACCTCTCCGAAGATGAAAACGTGACTGTGCAGTTCACTTTGTCTGGTGTTCCTTGACTACCTTAAAGTATGTCAGAAACCTTTTTCTTCACTCTGAAGTCGAAATCTGTTAAGAAAAAATGAGTTCCTCATTCGTGAGACACTCCAGGCTGAGGAGTTGTAGGTCAGTAATTTTCCCCTTTTTGAGTTTCTTTTTAACCCCTTACCACTACCATACAAGATATTGACTTTATTTTAGCATAATTTTAAAAAAGTCCTTTCCTATCTATGGCTTGACACCTTTTTTATCTGTATTCATCATTATTATTTGTCTAAGCTTCTCACACTGATCTGGTTAACTTTCTACTGTTTGGTCAGTCTGGGTAGCCTTTTTATAAGAAAGCCAGACATTTTCAGTAATGAGATTTTTAAGAGAACAGTATTTCAAGAATCACAGAATTGTGTAACGTATAAGTGCACAACTCACATAGGAAAACGTAAAGAAAAACTGTCTATCTCACTTCTCTCTGAAGGGGCTGTTCTGTGGATTTCTCCTCCCCTCATGGAGAAAACACACCTGCTTTACATTTTTGGAAATCTCTTCAGTAATTTTTTCTGAGTATGCTTATTTCTGTCCCTTTACTCCTAAAGATCTTGTTCTCTTCTCTAACATGTCTCCTTTTGTCCTGTGGCTCTATGTGAGGAAGCTGAAACCAACCCTCTGAAATGCAAGTACAAGCCAACTTATGAACATCAGCTTAAGTTTTGGACAGAACTGAAACACTGGTCAGTCTTTAGCTGTCTCCAAACAGGCTGATTTCTCGATCATTAACACATGTAGCCTGCACTAACATTTTTATAATGGATGTTTAAATAATTTTTAATTGGAATCTGGGCATTATTCCTGCAAATTCTCCTCCTCCATTAACCACACAATTGAGGAAAGTTCTCTTGGTTCATTCAGTAAAAACAATGTGATGCCAGTCATCAGAGGAGGATGCAGGGGCACAAGGGCATCAATAACTCAAAATGAGAACAAAAAGACTGTGGCAAGCTTCCATGGGCACAGGTCCAGCTCTTCCTTCCCGAGACAGGAGCACCACAAAGTTGGTCCATGAAAAGACATAAATTCCAAAATTAGAAGCAAAGTCTGACATCTAAACAATCTTATTTTTTTAAATATTCACATGGCATGGTTTTCAGTTAACTGTCTTGCCCACAGAAGGAGCAGCCTATGGTTACGCATACCTGTCCTAGCAGTTTTGGTGATGTATTTCATAAGCATGAAGTTCAAAAAGTACAAAATAGGAAAAAAAGAAGAGAAAAAAAGGCAATGAATTTAACATTAGCTTTTCATTCAACTTCACTGCAAGTGGCTGCATTATCTTCATAATCACTGAAAGTGAAATCCGTAGTGCATATGTAGAATAAATTAAAGTTTGAAGCAAACAAAATAAAGGCAGAATTGACTATTCATAGCAACACAATCTTCAAGTCATAATACCCTTCAGTGGAAGACTTGCTGATGCCAGTTTGAATAGTCCAGCAGAACACAAGACAGACTAAACACAATAGAAATGTTGAGATTCGATTTGTAATATATAATTATTCCATATTTTACTGTATTATAAGTTTAAATTGTTCACATCAGAGGTTTTTAGTATTTCAAGTCTGTGTAATAGAACAGAAAATTTTACTTCCATTTTGACAGGAAAAGGAGGAAGATAATGAATACGTACTGCAGAAGATTAAAGAAAAGTACCAATTCCATTGCTGACCAATTTCAATACATTTACAAATAGCTCAACATTTAATCAAGGAAGTTTTTTATAATATGAAGTGGAAATGGGACTGCGAAATGACTACAACTAGGAAAAAACTAATAGTGGGGGAAAGCTATATGCTGGCACATCAAGGGGCTCACACAAGACACTGCCTGCAAAAGGAAAGGACACACTGAACCCACAACAAGGGACACTTTCAGGATACAGAGCTAATGTTAAAGGAACACAAACATTAATAGGTCAAAATTTTCTGTCTTAACAGAAGCTCTTTGGAGCTGCTCCTTTGGAGGTGTCTGTGGTCCGGAGCCATAGTCATGAGCTGTACACCTGCCTCATCATAACCACCCAGAAGAAAAGGAAAGACCATTCCCGTTCTTCAGCAGTACCATGATTCTCAAAGGCAGCATCAGAACAAGTCTATGTCAACTGTTTCCATTAGCTCTGTCCCACACAGCATTTTAAAAATTATATATTTTATGGAAGTAGCAGCATTGTAGTGTGCCATCATCTCAGGGTCCTTTTATGCTTCAGTACTCAGTGTCATTGTGGTATAGGAGCACATACCCTGATGCTCAACAAGATGCAAGTGAAGACAGTACCACATTGTTATTTGAGCTACAACCAATGGCAGCTACACTGCAGCCTTGGAGATCTGCCCAGCCTATCTGTAATCCAGCTGTTGTGAATAAAGTTCCACCAGCAGGATCAGCAGTCCAAGCCCACTGGATTTTCTGGTTAGTTTTTAATCCCTGAGGGTTTCAAAGATCTGACTGGACAAAGCCTTGAGCAATCAGATCTGAACTCAGAGTTGTCCCTGCTCTGAGAAGAAAGATGGACTAAAGACCTTCCAAGATCTCCCAGCCTGAATATATTTAATCATGTACTTAGCCCACAACAAAGCCTGTACTGCTTTAGCTGATCCTACCATCAGGGCTCAGGTGGAGATGATGACATAGTCAAGTTCAAGCTTGTTCCTCTCTGCTACAGTCACATTTCTAATTCCAGTATAGGCCCATGAGCTCTGAAAGATTAAAAGACCAGCTTGTTCAGTCTTTCTCTTGGCCAGTGGGGAAATTTCCTGAAGAACCAACAGGATTTAGATACTTAAACATCCCCGAGCAGAAACAGGACCCACAGTCTGGAAGGACTTTTTTCTCTTTTCAATACAGGTTCAGGTTTTCTGCCCCTCACTACTAACACTGAAAGGTGATTCCAAATCTCAGTTCCAACTCGGACTAAAAGCTCCCAGTAGTTTTCAAAACCAGTTGTTGGGCTGCAGCTATCCTTGATTGATGATAACTGCAGGAAGTAATTAGGGTGCTCTTTTTGGGAAAATGACAGCTATGATGACAGAAACCACCATATGAAACCACAGATCTGCCAAATGCTGAGAATCAACAAAAACATTTTCCACTGAAAATGGACAATGAACATGCAGGAGGTTGGATCCAGCCAGATGTGGTCTCTGGAAGCCTGTGGAGCATCTGGGAGACGTACTTGGTTCAGCCATAATCTAGTTCATTTTCTTCATAGTAGTTCATATGTTTGGATTTGTGATGAAAACAGTGTCAATACACTCTTAGTGCTGAGCTGGGCTTGCCTAGAGTTAGGGCTTTTTCTGCCTCTCCATTCCACCCCACCACCACAGTGGCTGGGGGTGCACAAGGGGCTGGGAGGGGACACACCTACCCGCCCGTCGGAAGTGGAAAATTAATTCCTTGTTCTGCTTTGCAGCTGTGCGTGGCTTTTGCTTTACCTATTAGAGTGTCTTAATCTCAACCCACGAGTTTTATCACTTTTACCCTTTCGATTCTCTCCCCAGTCCCAGTCAGGTGGAGTGAGCGAGTGGCTGCGTGGGACTCACCTGCCGGCTGGGGTTAAACCACGAGAAGGCAGATAGAGAGCAATGAAGAGAATGCCAGAGCAACAACAAGAGGTTGTTGTGGTTTAACCTCAGCCGGCAGCCGAGAGACAGGGTTATTGGGGAGGATTTTAGGCATGATCCTGTTTACAAACCTTTTTTGCCTTGCTTGCTGCTGCAATCAGAGAGTATGTAGAACGGGAACCCAAAGGCGCCCCGCTGCCCGGCCCGGCCGGCAGCTGCCAGCAGGAGGAGCCCCTACACCGCCGATGCGGCCCCGCGGCTCCCGGCGCATCTCCCTTCGCCAGGAGGACAAAAAAAATAGCCGGTGCAAGTCCCACAGCACAGGACAGGCTGTCCTCTCTTTTCAAGGAGCGGTAGAAATATACATATGGGAAACTGCAGTGAAAAAAGCAGAGCTCGCCGTTTCCTCAGCCCAGAGTGTTAAAGCCACTGGCGTGGCACAGCCAGTGGGATTTTGCCAGATTTGCAAGATGATGATGTATGGAAAGGGGTTCTCCCTGGAACTCAGAGTTTGTTAATGCTTTCTGCATTTAATTTGAAGGCAGTGGTACGGATTTCCCACAGACGATGCTGCTTTACTGTTCCTGATTGATGTTGCGATTCCTCCAAGCACCTACTCCCCTCACATCGAGCACAGAAAACCCTGCTAACACCAGCTTGTTCTCCATCTGCTGGGGACTCATCTTGAGTTCCCAAGATGTTTCCTTGTTCCACCTGTACTCTGTAAGCTGTCCTTAATGTACACCTTCTTCATGCATTTCTTCTCTTTCCACCCTTTCTATGTGCCCCTGCTCCCAGACACTGTGTATTGAGCGAAGACTTCATCACAGTCTACAACTTCCTAGTGAGAGAAAGATGAGGGGCAGGCACTGATCTCTTCTCTCTGGTGACCAGTGACAGGACCCGAGGGAATGGCCTGAAGTTGTGTCAGGGGAGGTTTAGGTCGGATACTAGAAAAAGGCTCTTCACCCAGAGGGTGGCTGGGCACTGGAATAGGCTCCCCAGAGAAGTGGTCACAACACTAAGCCCGACAGAGTTCAGGAAGTGTATGGACAGTACTCTCAGGTATGTGATGTGACTCTTGGGAATGGTTCTGTGCAGGGCTAGGACTTGGACTCAACGATCCTTGGGTGTTCCTTCCCACTCAGCATATTCTGTGATTCTGTGAAACAAAGTAATTCCTCCACTGGTTATTGGACAGCCACACTTGGAGTTACCTCTTCACTTCTGGCATTTACAGAGCCATAGCTATGTTGCACTTTAGATCATGCAGGTATCCAAGAGCAAATTCAAGAGCTCTCTCCAAGAGCAAGGTATCCAGGAAGCCAAGAGCATTATCCAGGAGCTTTATTTAGAGAGCTCATCCAGGCTCATTCCTCCCAAGCATCAGAACAAAACACGTTTCATTGTCTAATTCAGACACAAACAACACAATATCATGATAAATATACAAGAGACAAGAGGGACTAGCAGACCTCCAATTCCCCCAGCCTGTACTCCTGTATCATGGCTTTTGTTAGGATTGTGCTTGTTCCAAACTTCATACAGTATTTATGACAAACTCCTCTGGATCTGGTTTTCTTCTTCTACAAATTTTTCTACACTGAAAATGCATTATACAGGATCACTCATCAAACCACACAATCTCCTTACAATAAAATGTGCAAAATAGTGAACAAAGGCAAATTAGACTTTGCTGAATTGTTCTGTGAACCTTACATGTCCATAATGTTCCAAAATAAAGTAAATTGCACCAGATTTCAGAAGCACTCAGCTTTTGCCAAAATTCTTTCCCTATTTTCTATTTTTCTGATGAGCACAGGACCAAACTACACCATTACAGTTTTGAATCCTGTCTATTGCTTTACCACAGTTCGAAGTAGTGGCATGACTCATTTACAAATACATACAATTTTGCGGTGAAGCACTACAATATTGACTGTTTATATTTCAAAATTATCTTTCATCCAATGTGCTTTTTTCTGTGCCTTGAAGACAGGTTGTGGCTTCCTCTGTGGCCTTGCATAATGAAAGTAATCATTTGCTCTTCATATTCTAAGCATGTAAATCCAAACTAAATATTTTCACCCAAAGCAGTTTGCTTTCTATACCACAGCTTATGAAGTAACAGCATGTCCCGTCTATCACTATTTCAAGGGCAAATACTCTGAAATAACTTGAGTCATTTCCAAAACCTAGCAGGAAATGACTGGCATCGGTTTGTGTTCCAGGTATGTTTTAATAGGTTCCCCTAAGACTCACTACCTCAAATTTGGCAGAGGAGAGGGAAATACTTACCTGTCCAACAGTATCAGCTACAGCAAATGACTAGGTTCAGCCTACCAACTTCTGTCCCTCAAGTATTCCCCTTTTGCAGTTTTCACCTGTACAGTAGCACTTCCAGAGACCAGTACTCACAAAACAGGGACTGAGGAAGAGACCTGTCATCAAGGAGGCTTTTTAGTTTTGTTTTACACAACTTTTTGCTTCTGTCTCAGCTTAATGTTGGTTTTCATATCCACTACATCAAATTAATTTAAAATATTTTTCTTTAAACAAGTGTAGCAACACATCCAAACAATGCCCTGCAGTTACCGCTCCCGACAGCATCTAAGTAGGAGTGTTTGGATAAGACCAGGGGCTTTCATGGAGAGGTGAAAAAGAGCCAGGTTCACAAAAAGCAGATCTGATCAGAGCTGCCTGAGGAACAACCCTTGCAGAGCCATTGAGCTGAATAAAAGAGATTGCCCAGGACCACCTCAGCTGGCACAAAACATACGAATTCTGTGCTGTCAAGAGCCAGCAGCCAATGGGAGAAAGGGCTGGATGGAAGCAACAGCTTCCTGAGCCACGAGCAGGAGGGACAATGCACCAATGGGACAAGAGGGTGCATACCTGTGACAAGCTCACAGAGTTGGCTTTTGGTGTAAAGGTTTAGTTTTGCTCTAGTCACCTTTGTTCTAGTTGCAGACAGTATCTGTGAGTCAGTGGATTTCCCTCAATCAATATTCCTCAACTTTTTATACATATATATTTTTCTTCAAATATCCACAGCACTAATTCACACTGAATAGGGGGAAACAAGTCCAGCAACAACATCCCAAAACTTTTTGGGCAGCCATTCTTAAAATTGAACTTGGCAACTAAACAAGAAAAGCGTTACTAGCTTTATAAAGGGTTTTTTAGCAAAACTGCAAACATCCACATGACTTTATGGCTGCCCACAGGCACAATCTACAGCAGCTGGCAGGCTTCAGCTGTGCTGGGCAGCAGCCACTGCCACACAGGCACCCACATCCCAGCACCCCATAAAAATCACAGAAAGGCTAGGGTTGGAGGGGATCTTCAAGATCATCTAGTTCCAACCGCCTGCCCAACCCCAGGGCAGGGACACCTTCCACTAGACCAGGTTGCTCAAAGCCCCATCTAACTTGGCCTTGAACACTTCCAGGGATGGGGCATGCACAGCTTCTCTGGGCAACCTGCTCCAGTGCCTCATAACAGTGTCTGATGTAGCCCAGCTCCATCACATTTTCAGTTATTTCAAGACTGACAAGTAATTACATGTTTCAGTACAAGTCTGTACACACTGTTTTTACTTAACTTCCCCGAGGTACCTTCAAAAACTACAAAATCACTTGGCCAGCTCCTTTGCTTCCCATACTCCCTCCAAATCTGAGCAATATCTGAACCTCCTGATGGAGGTTCAGACTTCAGTCATGTTTGACAAAGGAACAGAGTTCTTGAATTTCCCATAAACTCATTAGATCCAAAAACCTCTCTAAATTATTCTCCTTAAATCAATATAAAAACAGATTCTACCTTATTAAGCGTGATCACAGAGCACTTCCAAATGGTGCAAGACACAGTCAAGCCAAGAGGAAGAACAGCCTCACAGCATCACGTTTTTGCCTAGAAATCAAGTAATAGCTTACTGAGTAGTTTAATGTATTAGTGTGCAGAGTCACTGCCTGCACAATGCATGAATGCACAGAGTAAACTACATCTCTACTTTCTACTCTTACTGGGAAAGCTTCCTTGTGGACAGTTTGGAGATCTCACCTGACCATGAACAGCGAGTTTACAGTCAATGATGACATGTGACTTAAAGGGGAAGGCCAAGCCTGGAAGTTGGGAGGAATCAGACTAAACAGAAAATGCTTCTTCATGGTACCAATCTGCTGTCTTTATTTGCCATGCTATGAAGAGGAGTTTCCAGAAACTCTTGGGTTCAGTTGGAAATGAAGCAGAAAAACGCACAGGGATTCTAAGGTGGTTAAGAAAACAAAAGGATTCAATGCAGACCAGATCAGTAGGTTCACGTTTAGGGGTAGAAGCTTTTCCAGCTGCTCAGGATCTGCATCCTATCCTTCTTTCCCCACAATGTGGGCCGATGCTCGGTAAGGTCAGTGTTCCACATAGCATCATAGTTGTCAGCAGATGGATGTGGGAGGCATAATATAGGCAGAGAAACCTAGCAGAAAACAGCAGAATGAGAAGCTTATGCTCTGTGGACAAAAAACACTCAAAAATTTCCACCTCATCTGGGACAATGCCTGTGGGGTGCACTGTGTTTTCATTCCCGCTTCCCCCTCAAATAAAGCCTGTCACTCCAACCTCTTCCAATAGCCAGAGTTTTCAGTAATGCCAGCAACAACTCGTCTGTCACTTCCCACTCAAGTTTTCACACTACTGTTCCTCGCAGTGTGCACAGCACACAGGACACACTGCCTTGCTGAAGGAGCATGTCAGTACTTCCCCTATCAGTATAGTGAGAAAAGAGTGTTTTCACTGTGGTTTTCTCACTTCAGAACTTGGCCCCATGTCATAGTTCCCTGTTTCCTTCATCATGTCCCCCCTCATACTGCACCTTTGCATAAGGCTGCCTAATTTACCTGCATGCAAACCAGCTGATGCCATCCTTTTAGTTTGGAGTGCAGCACAAAGGATGACTTGTTTCTACAGGGTGGTTGAACTAGCCTCTAAAAGTCTCTGCCCAGAATCCTCCTGGCACACACCACGCAGGGCTGTGCAGATGAATCCAGCCTTACAGGCATGTACAATGATTTAGGTAGAAATAACTTTTCCTCCTGACATACACCAGTGCCTCTCACACAGATGCATCTGAGCTCCTGATCTACAGCCTTGCAGAAGGCAGAACTCTTCATGTTAGGTATTTCATGGTGGACGTTGATAAAATCTGATGCTCTTAATGAGCAGGAAGCCATTCAGAAGAGCCAGATAATAGAATGCTTTTTCTTTTAATCAAGGGCTTCCCTACTAGCAGGAAATACATTGAAAGGCATTTAAATTATAAGTCATTTCTTGCATTGAAGTGATAAAGATGGTCAGTGAGACAGTCCTCGGATACATGGAACCAGGTCTGGATGCTGAGGCAGAAATCTTGCTGAAGATCTGGTGGCCAGGGCAGGGGCACTTTCTTGAACCTGTATTTTCAAATGCTTAGCTTCAAGACCAAGGTAGTCACCATGTTCCCTCAATGCATTGCTCCTTCCCCTTCTTAGGACTGTTAACAGTCCTGTAACATAAATTCTTAGCAGAAATCTTACTTGTTAGCCAGTGATGAGAGGGTACAGTGGATGGAGGACCACGCATCATCCCCGTGTTTTCTCCACTCAGTCTCAGAATGGAGAATTCAAGTGGGAACTATTAAACCAGTCTTGTAGCACTGGATTTTTCTCAGTTCCTCTGAAATTCTGTCTGCAGTAGATTTAGGCCAGAGATTAAAAGAACTAGTGATCACAGCCAAATCCCTTGCTTAGTTTTGCCTCACAATAAACTTGATCCTGTGTTATCTCCACATTGCATTGTGCTGAAAGAGCCCTTGTGATGCTGAATGCACAAATGCTACGGTAAGTCATGCGTGCCATGGGGAAATGCTAAAAAAACCCATACAAATCCTATGCACACAGCTGGGTCAAATGCTACATGAACACTTTCAACTGTGACTGTCTACTTTTGTTGTATAGAACAAAAGGTTAATAGACTGTATTTCCTGGAGCTTGAAAAGCAGCTCCAGAATACAGAAAAAGCTAACTCCAGTTGGTTTTAAAAGCATACAAAAATACAAATACTAACAAATTCAGGGAAACTGAGTAGTTTCTGACAAAGCAGAAGCTAACACACTCCCCTGCTGGAAAAATACCGTAAAAACATGCTATTTCTGTTTTGTCCCTTTATGTCTACAGCAAACACACAGCTATCATAGGTTGCTTGACTGGCAAGAGATGGCTAGAAAAGTCTGAGTGATACACTGGCTAAGAAAAAATAAATTGTTTGGGGAATCTCACCAGGTCTATGTATGACATCAGAATGGACATCAGGAAAAAGTCTGTTAGTTTTACTCTTAGTAGCTAGTACAGTGCTGTGTTTTGGATTCAGTATGAAAATAAAGCTGATAACACACGGATGTTTTGGTTGATGCTAAGTAGTGCTTACCCTGTCAGGAACTTTTGTCTCACACTCTGCCAGTGAGCAGATGCACAAGCTGTGAGGAAGCATGGCCAGGACAGGTGACCCAAACTGGTCAAAGGGATATTCCATACCACGGAATGTCATGCCTAGCATATAAACTGGAGGTGTTACCTGGAAGAGGACAATCGCTGCTTGGGGACAGGCTGGGGCATCTGGAGATGAGCAGTTGTATTGTCCATCACTTTAATAATTACAGTTGTTTTTATTATGACTATTATTACAATATTTAGTATCACTATAATTATTATCAAAATATTTTGTTTCAATTATTAAATTGTTCTTATCTTAGCCCACGAGGCCTACCTTTTCTTTCCAGTTCTCCTCCCCAGCATGGGATGGGGGTGGTAGGGAGTGAGCAGCTGCATGGCACTTAGTTGCCAGCTGGGGTTAAAACACAACAGTCTTCACTGAGAGGGTGGCTGGTCAATCGCTGGAACAGGCTCCCCTCAGCACCAAGCCTGTCAAGAGTTCAAGGAGCATCTGAACAATGCTCTTAGTCATATGGTTTAGTTTTAGGTAGTCCTGCAAGAAGCAGAGAGTTGGACTCAATCCTTATGTGTCTCTTCCAACTCGAGATATTCTATGAGTCTGATATCCCAAGTGTCTCATAGGTAATGCCACACTTCTGGGACAGGTGCATAGCAGCAGGTAAAAGCTTTCTCACTGTGTCAGTGTCCACTGCCTAAAATGTCAGCCTAAAATCGGACTCACTGCTTACATGGAGGAGAACAAGGAGTATACAGCAAAATGTGCACAGGGCCTTACTTGCCAAGGCTGTTCAGCACTGCCACGGTAACTGGAAAGACAGCAGATATCCCTGCAGGTGTACATGGCACAACCAGACAAATGGGGGATGGGACAGATCCATGACCACCCAAGACAGTTCTTGAGGGAAAAAAAAAAACATAGAAGTGAGCTCTGCCATGCATAAAGGAGAGCCTGTGCATGTCCAACAGAGAAAGGGAATGAGATCAGTGAGAATGTTGAGAAACTCATGGGAGCACCTGCACAAATTTTGGGCTGCGAAGACCTTCCATTAAGTAACTGACACCACAGTTGTAACTGTTCACAGTAACTCACTGAACTGTAGCTTTTATTTCGTCCTAAGGACCCAAGAGTTAGATTTGGACCTGGACAGTGGTTTTAAAGGCAGCCACTTAAATTAATGTTCAGCTCAGGAGGTTAATTTAGTTCTGAATCCAGGCTCAGTTCCCCTCCCAAGATAACATTTGACTCACATGAATTAAAGAGAAAGCTCAAGTGCAGAGCATGCAAGGTGAAATATGGCAAGCCTATATCCCTTTTCCAGATGATGAAGCATGCCTAGCAGAGCAAATTCATCTCAAACTTCCTCTCACCATTTCTCCAAAGTGCAAACTCCACATTTCTGGGACCCTTCAGCATCAGCACTGTGGGACTCAAGTAGATACAGATACACACACACATTTCACCCACACCTCCCCTGACTATTTTAAGCCTCTCATTCCTATAATTGACAGCGTTACATGCTCCTTCCTTTCCTTTCTCATGACCTATCACAGCAAGCAAAGGTGATCACTGCAAGTGGGTAACAGCAGGTTCTGCATCTAAATTTATGAGCCTGCAAGGTGTAGCAGCTCCAACAGGATGCAAATTAGATACCCCTTGGACAAGCAGGACACAGCTAAGCCTCTTCGACAAAATGGTAGTGCCTTGAGGAAAACTTATTTTAGAGTGCAGCAGTGAGGAAAAATTGCAAGAACAGGTAAGAGAAGGAGGGGAACAAGGTGCTTCAGGTGCTGGAGAAGGCTCCCCTACATCCCGTGGAGAAGACCATGGTAAAGTAGGATTTCCCCCACAGCCCAGGGAGAACTCCATACTACAGCAGATCCACTCAAGTAACCTGCAGTCCACAGTGAGCCCACACAGGGGCATGCTCCTGACAGGAACTGTAGACAGGAATGAACCCACACTGGAACAGATTTATCCTTCCAGGACTGCAAGCCATGGAGAGGATAAACACTAGAGCAGGGAAAAACATGAAGAACAGGGAGCAGGAAACAGGAACTGTTACAGAGAGATCACAACCCCCATTGCCATATCCCTGCTCTGCCGGGTGGGAGAAGAGGGCAAGATAGGGGGATCAGGAACGAAGGAGTTAAGTTCAGCCTCGGAAGAAGGACTGTGGCAGGAGAAAGGTGGCTTAGTTTTTGTTTGTTCCTTAGCATCCAACTCTTATTACATGGTAAGACATGAGTATCTTTTATCTCAATGCACAAGCTTTTCCATCTTACTCCCTCCCCCATCTCCTTCCGAGGGAAAGGAATAAGAGAGCAGCTGGGTAAAGGTCTGACAGCCAGCCATAGTCAACCTACCACAACAAGACACAAAAAGAAAATCCCCAAAATACTTCTGGTGACAAGTAAATGATGATTTCAAATTCTGGAAAATACCTGTCTGCACAGTGATGAATACAGAGAAAAGCAGGAAAATGAGACTTCTATTAACAGTTATAAACCACCATACTTACAGTCCTCTGTTCCTCCTAAGTATACCTCCTTGTTAAACTAAGCTGGAATAAACATATCATTTCACACATCTAAGCTCAGTTACTAATCCCTTCAAGTGCCTTGTGCAAAGACTGAAACCATCTTTTCAAACAAATGACTGTCTCCACTTCCCTTAACCCATCTCATTATTCAGTGTAAAGCAATACCCATCATTTTCTTACTATAAAAATCATCCCACTCCCCTATTTCAGGCAGCACCAACCACATAAAAGTCCCTATGATGCACACTTATCACAAATTTCAAGTCTATTCAGATAAATCATGCATGTAGAAAATATTTTACTTAATTTATACAGTTTCTAGTGTTTCTTTCTTTCTTTGCTCCATCTTCAATCTCTTCCATTTCTTACATTACCTGAGCAGGTCAGGTTACCAAAGAAGTGAACATTCCTCAGTGTAACAGTTAAGATCCTTCTTCTCAGCCCTATAAACATTCCCATTTTGTCTCTAAGCATGAATTTACTACTATAAAAGGCCACAAAAAAGCTCTTTCAAGATAGTATAAGAACTATTGCAAAGATTATTATTTATAAGAAAGGCAAAAAATTAAAGCAATTTACCTTCTTAATCTCACAGCTCACATATTAGATGAAATGTAACACTTCATAGGGTAGGGGGAAAAATCATGGTTTAATTACAGCAACGTAGCATAAACGCCTTAGTAGTCGATACCAGGATATTATTGTGACATCTAAACTAAATTTGAGTTCTCCACAGACATCATAAACAGACACTCTAAATTCCCTAAATGATTGACATTAAGAAGGTTTATACAAAAGCAGTCAGTTGTTCAATCTTTAAGACGTCATGACACGGTGAGACAAACACACATACATCAGTATAGTACAGCGAAATGTTATGCTACATTTTGGACAGTTCAGAACTGAAAGTGCTTCACATCTATAGGACAAGAAATGGCTTCATCTCCTCATCCCTAAATGATGAGAGCAAACAAATAACCCTTTAATAGGTTAAATAAACAGTGCCCCATTTATCCATGCTTATATAAAGTTTCCAACAATTCAGAAGGTCCATGGTGACATTTACAATTTATATACAGTGTAACAAATTGTCAATGGAAAAAGCATCAGATACTCCTTGGTTCCCAAAAGCCTGAAGGTGCTCTCTGCACTAGAGGCAAAAGCTATCTGCAATATTAGGTTGGTTTTCTTCCCACCTCCCCTCCCCCCCTTTTTTTTTTTTTGGTGTTTTTTTATGAAAATTAGTCATCCCAATCCATCTTGAATAAAGTCAGTCCCTAAGTCCTGGTCGTATTTTACAACTGTTTAATCCCAGTGTTTAAGGCATGTTCATTAGATGTCAGTATAGGGGTACTGTCAGAAATGATAATAATCACAGGCACTAAGAGTCAGCAGATTTACATAGCAACACCACTCTTCACAATACAAGGTAAAACAAATTGTCATGATGGAAGTTTTTCCTGAGTAAATTTGCTAAATACTGGTAAGGTTAGTGTTTTCCTTTTATACATCTTCCTCTGGAATGTCCTTTCGCATATGCTCAGCTGAAAATTAAAGTTCGCTCTGTAAATTTGCCTGAATGTCAGAAAATAAAAATGTTAGCAAAATTCTAATTATATCAGCATTCCCAAATCTAAATATGGCCAAGATACTATGAATTTGCATGGTTTAGTATCACTTAGCTTTCAGCAAGAGTATTTCCTAAATGTGAAGATAAATATAAATGCCAGTCCACACTTTTGTGCAACTGTAAACATCAAGAAAAGATTTTGGTATAGAGAATTAAAATAAGTTTTAAAGTTCTGTGAATATATGTAACTCTGATAATGTAGACATTTTTCATTTTCTCCTCCTTTAGGATTAAAGGAAAACATTTTTAAATTGCAGGAACACAAAATACCTACAAATATATTCAGCTTTTTAAAACAGACAACTTGTCTATTCAGATTATCAAGTATCCATTCCCACAGAATTGTTTCACAAGTATGCAATAACTGACATAATTTCCTATTTAAAAAAAGCTGTTCTTGGCTGAAAAAAGTGGATAGCTTTAAAAATAGATTTTCCAAAAGATTTAAAATGTGCATGACAGTTCTTACAACCCTAATCACCCTTGCTCCAACTTACTAAAGTTCATATAAACATTTGCTCAAGTCTGAGCATTACATTTAACAGGAGTTAAAGGGCACTAGAAAATCAGGATTGTAAAAGGTGCGATTCAGGTCTGTGCTATACCTGTACTTCTGACCGTCAGCTGAATAAAAACCCCTCAGAAAACTGCACCATCTGGAGTTGAACCCAAAGTTTGATGAAATCTATGAAAAAAAATGAGCTTTAATGGGATTAGTATTTTAAGTACTCCATTTTAAGCTCACCATTTGCAGTGATGTAGCATCTCCTATTTCAAATACAAGAAACTGCAGTAATTGCACCTATCAGACTTGGGAATTAATGTTCCTTTACGTATTTTCAAATCTGTCAGCAGTGCAAAGTAAAAATTACAGTATGATTTATAAGAAAAAAAATCTTATTTTCATATTTCTTTCCATTTGAATCCTAGTAGGGCAGAAACCAGCAACATGCTGAGAAAATAGGGTAGGAAAGAAATGAGTGCTTCCACAGTATGGGAACTCCAGAGAGTCTTATAGTGGTATAAAAACAAAGCTCTGAATGAAATTTGGTCTAGCCTGTGTGTCTTATGCACAAAGGTTAGCTAAAATTTAACTGCTGTGACCATAAAATATAAATAGCAATGATTTATTCACAAAATTCTGGATTAGATTGATTTTTTTTTTTTGTTTAACAAACAGTATGATCCATTAAATTATCAGCCAGTTGTATGTTTAAGCACAACAATAGAAAATGTAGTACACAAACACCTAAAAATCACAGTCATAAAAAGCAGGCAAGTACATCAGTCTTCTGGTGGCCAAAGCACAACAGATTAGTCTGCCAAACAAGTGTATGTGAATGTAAGTTGTGGACATTAGTTTTGTTAAAAATTGTTTCTACTGTCAATAAACAATTTTCTGTATTTTAATACTGTTCTTAAGGAATTGTAAACTGTTTGAAAATGTATGGAGAGACAAGTAACAGTCAAGGATTTAAATATAGTGGTCAATAGGAAAAACAGGGGTTTAAATTTGCATGTGTGATGAGTGGGTAATTTGGAACTAATTCATAATTCATACCATTCTTAGGTAAGACAGTACTGCCATCATTTCTAACACTTGTGACCATTGTAGTAACAAGAGAAAAAACCCCCAACATATCAGCCCTGATACATCAATCACATATGCATTCAAAATTACAGCTATTTACATGAAAAATATATATTTAATTAAAAAGCCACTGAAAAACATGGACTTTTAGTCAGGTGCTGCACTTTCTGCAAATGAGGTAATTTAGATGCAAACAAATTAAGTTTAGTAGAGTTCAGGATCCATGGTCTCCACACTTAAAGCACAGATTGCTTCAGAAAATGGCTTGACTGTTTCTGTATGCTCAGAGGAAGAAATCACTAGATCCAGTTAAATCCTGCTTTGTAGTGTTCTTGATGCAACACTGACTAATGTCAGAAGGCTTCCCAGCTCAGTTTTACAACTGGTCTTTCAATAGAAAGAAAAAGGGGGGGACAAAAAAGAAAAAAATTAGTTATAAGTTGGTTTCATCCCAAGATGGATCATTCATGTTCTTTAGGACTTTTCTAACAAGCTTCTCCAAGTCCTTGCGAGCTCTTTGTTCCTCTTCTAATGATTTCTTCATCTTTTTGTTATCCTGTTTAACAGAGATAGAAATATTACTAGTTTGTTTTGAGGGCTTTTGACATATCTTTTCTTAGTACACATACATTGTCAATTACAAACTCTGAAGGTTCTTCTCAGTAAAACAGATATTAGCTGTTCAAAAGCAAAACTTGTATTAAAACTTCTCAAGTTACATACACATACGTTATTTCACTCAATGGAACAAAACCCACAAAATGGAAACTGAGCTACTTCCTATTCATACTTAGGGGCCCTTTATAACAAAAGTGCTAGTCACAGATGGCCAATAATCTTGAATCTGTTCAAATCTAATCAATGAGGAGTAGAATATATCTGCTGCTAATGGAGAAAGGAAATGGAACAATAAGCAGACTAAATATCTCCTTTAAGAGCCTCCTGTGATTTTAACTAGTTTCACAATCTCAGAAAAGCTTCTTAAAACTTAATGCAAATTGACTTGCTTCATTAGGAACATAAATACTTGAAAAGAGTATCCTGAAAACCATTACACTCTCTGGAAAGTGTTTCTGTGACTAAATTGTAAACAAGATTGATGACTACCAGTCTAAGAGAAGCCTGAATTTCAAGGAACACCATCACTCTGCTTGTACATTAACAAGAGAGTTCTCACTATTTAGTGCCATCAGGCAATACTGAAATAAATGAACAACAGGACTGTAAGGATGTTACTGACCAATCCACAGGAATGCTTACACCATTTAATTCTGTACAGGCCAAGGTGATGCTGGCAACAGTAGGGAAGCAACCAGAACATAACACTGAAATTAGGCCCCAAGACAAGCCTACTGGTGTTTAACAAATGCAGGCCTGCAATTCAGGGGTCCCACTGAGGAGGCAACATCAGCTCTTATTTACAGACATTTCCAGAAATAGGATGTGATCACAGAATCATAGAATATGCTGAGTTAGAAGGGATTCATTGGGATCACCGACTCCAACTCCTGGCCCTGTGCAGGACACCCCAAGCATACCACCATGTGCCTGAGAGCACTGTCCAAATGCTTCCTGAACCCTGTCACGCTAGGTGTTGTGACCATTCCCCTTAAGACCCTGTTCCAGTCCTTAACCACACTGTCGGTGAAAAACCTTTTCCTGATACCTAACCTAAACCTCTCAATTCAGCTCCACGCCATTTCCTTGAGTCCTGTCACTGGTCACAAGAGTGAAGAGATCAGTACCTGCACCTCAAAGTCCCCTCGTGAGGATGCTGAAGACCACAATGAGGTCTCTCCTCAGTCTCCTCCAGGCTGAACAAACTCAGTTGCTCCTCATAAGGCTTCCCCTCCAGACCCTTCACCATACTCATGGCCCTCTTTTGGATGCCCTCTAATAGCTTAATGTCTTTCTTAAATTGTGGTGCTCAAAACTGCACACGATACTCAAGGTGAGGCTGCACAAGCATAGAGGAAGAGTGAAACAATCACTTCCTTTGACCAGCTGGTGATGCTTTGTCTGATGCCTCCCAGGACACAGTTGACCCTCCTGGCTGCCAGGGACTCATATTCAGCTTGCCATCGACCAGTTCCCTCAGGCTCCTCTCCAGCTTCTCCTTCTCTAGTCTATACACACAACCAGGGTCTGTCACTTCATTAATTCCATTCCCTCTTCAAGTATGTTGAGAAACTCAGAAATTTCATTGTTTTGCTGTAGGTACAGATTTAATGTATTAAGTCTGCCGATTCAGGTCTGTACTATTCAAGTGTAGTGTCTGTGGAGCAAGAGCTATGAATAACCTCTGGAAGGTGCTATGGGAGGGATCCCACTTTGTAGCCTGGTGTCTACACCAAGCAGGTGCTATGTAGTCCCAGAGAGCCTTTATCCATAAAGGCTTTGCTCACTTGGGACCCTGCCACCTCAGAGGTTATTTCTGCCACTTCTCTAGTTGGCAGCATCACAGCAGTGGACCAACAAATGCTTCTAAGCGGAGAGTCTCAAAAGCCAAGAAAATGAATTTAAAGGCTTTAATATGTCTTGGCTTTGGAAGGTGTTAGATAATCAAGACGATCTATTTGGAAAGGCACAGGAAAAGGGAGCTATTGCTTGAAGCTCAGGTGAAGGTGACTTTCTGATTAAGGGTCACAGAGATGTGCAGAGCCTCAGTGAGGTTGCACATTTATTCTTTGTACAAAGGCAGTCAGGCCATGGGAGTATTCATGGACTATTACTGCTGCTTGTATTACATGAACTGTATTTTTAAAAAGACTGTCAAATTCGAATCCAACCTGGGATACTCATGCTTATTATGCTGAACCAGCAGAATTTAAGTATGCAAGACATCAACTGTCTATTGCAAGGAACATGCATGACAACCTTGGAAATACTGGGTATGCTTACAGATGGGCAAAGAATTTGGATTCATGTTTATAGCCCAAAACCGAAAAAAATTTTAATACAAATCCTTTTTAATTAACACAGGAATTTTATCCAACTTCCTGAGTCAGACTGGTTAAGGTCAGTTGGCAAATTCATACACTGGAGAGCGAGGAAAATTCAGTGCTTTTTTCACCTATACATTAAGCAAAGACTATATGTGGCAGCATTAACATAGTTTAAACAAGCTGTGTCCTGACAAGAAGATGGTATTTTTAACATCTCATTTTAGACACTTAAAACAAGTGACAAAGCAGCACCCAGAACTAACTTGAAACCCTCATTTAAAAAGGTCACATGATAGGTACTGAAAAGAACTCTCCTCTCTAGAAATGAGAGGTTTTAAGAACTGATTTGTAAGAGATGTTCAGGTTACTGTAGGATTGTTAATAAAGGTCTAAATAGATCTAGACACTTATACTACTAAAATGATACATTCTAGAGTAAATACTATTTCTCAGCCTCTATAAGCCTACTTTGCTGGTGATACAGCAGAACTGAATTTGCTTAATGCTTCTGCCATTTCACAGTTTGCAATATCCAAGAATAGCTTAGTAATTCACCTCAGAGAAACAATACTTACTACTCTCAAAGGACTGATGACAACCACAACAGAGGGTACCTCTCCTCCAACATTATTTTACTTTTAAAATAATCCAAAATTCAAGTTCATGCCTGTCAAAGTGAATAAACTTACAATCCGTATTTGTTTTTACAATAAGCCTTCCATCTTTTCGTTCTCTGTGTTGCTATAAATGTAGCAAGTTACCAACCTGTCTTAACTCCTGTACTTCATCCTTTAATGCATATACTGTGTCAACAAGGCTTCTAAAACGAAAAAGGAACATGATCTGTTATAACAGTTTCCAGAAATACATGACTAAATTTATTATTAGACAAAACTGCTAAATGAAATGCAATTTAAAAAAAACAACCTATAAAACAAAACCCCACAGCTAATTGCTAATTTCAAACCTGTGTTAAAAACAAACAAACAAACAACCCCTATTTCTTATCCCAATTTATATTCAGTAAGGCAAGCACATGTTACCACCTTCTGTGACAGGAAACACCTCTCCAGCACTTACAGACCAATACTAGTTTCTGTATTCCAGCTTTCTAGAACAAAACTGTAGTTTCATTTCCAACATACACCTTACCAAAAAAGTAGAACGATGCCACACACTAATTAGAAAGATGACAGCAGTTTAATATTGAAATCTGACAGCACTTGGAAAAATTATTTTTAAGTGAAGCATTTCACTTCTTGACATGAGTGGAGTAAGTTGCACAGCATATACAAAGAAACCAGATATTTAAATGAAGGCCAACTAAAGGACTGGCAGGATACTCAGCTCTGTTCCCTACTACAAACATACCATACACACACTATTATAATGGGAGGAGGAAGAAGAGTGAAAAGTTCACTACTTTAATCTATCAATCATTAAATATTTTCTTACTTCTCTTCTATAACAGTCTGACCATTACTTTTAGTTTCTTCTACAATAATTTTTTCTTCTTCTGGAAGCAGGACTTGAGGAGCTGATTCTTTACGGGAACCTGTTGTAAAAATAAATTACAAAATGAGCAAACCACAAACATTGTTGGGGCCTTTTAAAAATCATTCTTTCATTTGCTGCATGATACACCTGCAGAACCAAGGTATACCACTTCCCATTTCCCCCTTCCCTCCACAAACAGAAGGTACTGACACATTTTTTTACATTTGAAACCACAGCCTTAAAACAACAAAAAAATTGTTTGACACTCCTACTGCACTGCTGACAACTCCCATGTCATCGACAGGGGTGCTACACCATTCAACAAACAGTGCACTATTCAACCATCAGTAAAAGCTATACAAATTCACAATGGCAGACTGAGAAAGAGATAGCTGTGTTTAAATAACCATGATTTAAGCCTCAAGGACAGATTCTGATGTCACACTGATACAAATCCAAGAAACAGTTCAGCTCTAAACCTATTACTCTGTCACTGAGAAGCAGAATAGTGGTATAAAACGACACAGCAGTGAGGGGACTAAAGTTAAAACCCCTTTCCCTGAAACACTATAAGCACTACACTTCTGTGTGTGTGAACAACACATAAATACACTTACAGATAGTGCTTTAGCCTATAATAAATTCCTATCAAATGAAATACACTCTTTGTATTTAATAAATGTTTTTAAAAGCACCTCAGTTTGATGATAAAAACTAAGAACATTCAAAAATCTTCAAAACATTTTCCACACTCATTACAATTTATAACATCAAGGTAAAACACACAGACTAGAAAAAATTAGTTATGATTGGAAAAATCCAATCTCAGATATGTGCATTCATTCATACATACATAAAGTATGTATTCTAGAAACTTTATTTAATTAGGCTGCAACAAGTTACAAGTGGGTTTTTTTTTAAGAAGGTCTGTAAATAAATTGGTGTCTAAGCATTTATTCAGAATTCAAACACTGCAGATAAGGCATTAAAGTTCTTGCATATTTTAACTAAGATATCAGTTTTAACAAACAGGGTACATTTGCCTACCAATTCATTTTAATGAACTTTCATTAACGAGGAACATCTCATCCACTTTGAACTGATAATCTGGTATTACAGAGCACAGGCCTGTCCAGAGAAATCAGTTGCTGAACAGCTGCTTTGTGATAACAGTTCTTTTCTTTTATGGTTCATGATAAAATACATAATCTAAACAAATAAAAAATGGAATAAATCACAGTCATTACAAAATACTAACTTCCCAAACAGTTGTAGTCTTGAGTTTTGAGCAATGATCTTGTAGGGACTTAGCTCTATGTGTTAAAATTATTTTAACTATTTTAGCAAACAATGACAAATGTCTAATGAAGAAAACAGTTTCCTTAAGCTTACAGTAAATATCTAATGAATCAGTATGTGACTGTCAAAATTATATAGAATAAAGATAACTGAAGATTTGAAAAAGAATCTTGTCCTTGAAAGCTGTAAATTCTTATGGAGTGAAGAAATCTTTTAACGGTTAATATGCTTCCACTCCCACTTAT
This sequence comes from Lepidothrix coronata, assembly GCF_001604755.1. Classification (NCBI taxonomy): domain Eukaryota; kingdom Metazoa; phylum Chordata; class Aves; order Passeriformes; family Pipridae; genus Lepidothrix; species Lepidothrix coronata. The sequence goes on from NW_016690240.1 coordinate 4,391,788, forward strand.
TTGCCAGGAACAAACAACCTATAAAACAAACATATCCAAACTCTGCAAGGAACTCAAGGCCACTTCCCTGTTTGCGCTGTCAATCTCTAATTGTAAAAAGCTGTCTCATGTTTATTTCAGTTAACTAGTTACTGCTCTGCTTTATTAGCCTAACAGGTAACACACAACACTGAGTTAAATGTTATATTAGGAATTAGTTTGGCAGCAGCTGCTACCAGATCACTATATTCTGAGTCTCTGTATCAACGTGGAGCACCTCAGCTCAGCACACACCAAGGGAGACACTGACCAAAGGAACAGAACTGTCACGTGTTTCTCACCCGTGACTCCCTTCAACCAAAAGGAGCATGCATTATCATTCTCTCTGTACAGAGCTGCATCCAACTGTCTGCCTGGGCAGAGTAACAAGGGTCCTTGCAAAGTAGAAATAGTGTGGAGTAGACAGCTTGGAAAAAAAAAAAGTCCCATACATGTTATACGCACACATGTACGTAAAAGAGACGTCTACATCAGCATATCCTGATGTAGGTATGGCAGAGCACAGCAAACATTTAATATTACCGAGACATAGAAAGCAGTTCACAAATATTATACACACAAGGAAACCTCATGCTACACATATACACACAATGGAAAACTGCTGCTGTGAACACTGACCTTCCTGTGCCATAAAACATTAACTACCATGGAACTCAAGACATCAAAAGTTTCACTCTTGGCTGCATTGCTCCAATACCCTCATTCATACAACTCTTACTTGTATCTCAGATCTTTGCTGCTCTTACAGTTTGTACTTATGCGAAAACCCACACACTTGCTCCTTAATCTTGGTTTCCTTTTGTGAGCTTCGGTGGGTTTTTCTTTATTGTTGTTGACCTTTTCTTCCTAAACCCCACAAGTGCTTGCTGAGTAAGTAAGTAATTGCAATGGCCAGTCTTCGCGAGCGAAGATTTGGGAAAGGTCATTAACCTTTGTGCCTGCGCAGTGGATTTTTTAGGTGA
>NW_016690240.1:4393755-4445065 GCF_001604755.1 Lepidothrix coronata
AAATGATTTGTTTTTTTTTGGGGGGGGTGGGGGTGGGGGTGGGCTGGAGGGGTACTGGGGGAAGTAAGGTAGATGGGAGAAGAAAGGATGTTTGGCAAACTCAAACAATTACTTCAAGAATAATGAACAAATATTAAGGCCAAGTAAGTTGCCATAACTTGTCAATGGGGAACTCCTAAATCCAGGGTCTTGGAAGAACAACTCCACTATTTAGAAATCTGTTGAATAATTAAGGTAAATAACTGACCACTATAATCAACTAAGTTTCCATCAATTAAATTCCATCACAAAAATAAAGGTATTTATCAATACCTCTCAGTCCTAGAACGGAGAATAAAGAATTACAATGCTTTTTGACAATACTCTGCCCTAAATTATAGGTTAGCAAATTTAGCCTCCAGATTAAAGCCAGTAACAACACAGCCCACCCAGCATTCAGATCAGGGCTACAGACCTTAGCAACACCCTCTGCATAATGTGGTGCAACATCTGAAATACAAGAATAAGCCTGTGGGTAACAGCCCCCTGCTTTCAGTTTTCAGTGTCTGATGTCCCTTCCAGCCGAACCAATCAGACAAAAAACAAGCAAGCAGTTCTGAGCATTTCTGGAAAAAAAAGGAAAGCTGAAACCTGTTCTGATATTTACCTGGTTGAAAGACTTCATGACAGAAGTTCACTTTATACCTGTCTGAAACAGGTAGAATGTCACTCCTAGCCCTGGAGTATGGTCTTAACACCAAAACAGGAAGATACTACAGAGATTGAATGCCACAGAGGTTCTCAGTGATGTCTGTTTGCAATCATAACTCACAATCCCAGCCTTTCATTCCCCTCTCCTCTAAAGGAGTTTGACCATTTTAAAGAATGGTTGATACAGAAGCACAGAATGTTTGGGTTGGAAGGGACCTTAACAAGCTGACAGAAAACAAGCTTCAGAAGGAGCTGTACTGGTTAAGTCTGGTCCTTTGTCTGAATCGTTTAGCAGACACATGTGAAGAGAGTCTAGAAATTTTGCAGGAGGGAGATAAGAAAAGGGGGATGGAATTCAGATACCTTTTCACTTTAACCGGATATTAAGTCTCTGCCTACGTTCCAAGACCTTGTCTGTCCAAGAACCATTGAAGCCAACAGTAAAATGGAGGTGGGTATTCACATCACCTACTTAAAGCAGCTAATTTCAAGGCCTCAGTTAAAAGCCAGCTCTCTCCAGTCAATCAAGAACAGTTTTCCTTCCTCCAGCTGGCCAGCTGGAGGAGATGGCTCATAGTCATAGAAGACTGAGTGTCCTAATTTAAGCTATAGAAGTTAGATGTGTGGTGATGGTTGTTAATTTCAAGAAGTGCACAGCATAATCTGAGGTCAGCAGCAACTTCTCTGTTGCACAGCTTTTTTAAGTATTGCTCTTTTCTTCACCTCTTCCTACCTTTACCATGATTAGGACAGGTAAGAAGGGGAACAAGGCAGGGATAAAGGTAAAATTAGCAACAGTACTTGTAAATATACAATTCTGATTTTCATCTACTTTATTAGGCTCTCTTTGCAAGCTAAGAAGCTCTCAGAAATTGAATTTGCTTGAGTTTCAAAGACAGAAGCATGACTTGCCACTGAAAAATCAAGTGTGTGCATATAAAACTGTTTAGATCTACCATTAGCCACTGGCATGTACAGTCATGTACACTTCCTACTGAAACAAACATCAGACAAAAAAAAAAATTACCTGTCACTTACAACATTGCATTTGTTATATTAAGGATGTTAAAGTGGATGAGCAGACCTACCAAATTAATCCTCTCTTTTTTTACGAATTTTTCATGAGGTCCTAATAAAAAGGATCCTAAAAATGGTGCTCCCAGAGTCTGTGTGTGTTGAGATTTAATTATTGGAAAAAACAATCCTTCATGCTACAGATCTGCCAAAATCAAAAGGGTGCCCTTTAATATCTTTGTACAGAAAAAAACAAATCAGAATCCAAATATCAGACTAAACTTTAGTTCACTGTATAAAATACACCACTATTTGCAAATTCTTGGGAATAATAAAAAAGGTTTGGGCATGAAGTTGTTTTTTGTTTGTTTTAACTAACAGTGACACACAAACAGGAAAAAACTCCACATGACTCAGATGACTGATCTGGGCAGTTTTTAGCAATATGCTTTGATGAGTGAAATGGAAATAATTAAAGTGGACCAAAACACAACTTGGTATGCAAGTGTTAAGTCACATAAGAACAGAATGCATAGCTTAAACAGACAAATACACCATCTGAAGAAGTGGGATATTTCTAAGGCAGCATTTATAAAGAGCCATCCCACTAAACTTCCTGTATTTCACTAACCAACACAAAAACTTCCAGCCAGAGGGTTGCAGGACTAAAACTAGAATTGCTACAATCATAGCAAAATAATGTTATGACCTCCTAATAGAAAGAAGCAATCATTTCATTTATACTGATGTAAACATTTTAGTATGTATATTAGCTTATAATTTTATTTAAATTCACTCGTATATGAGCATCTTTTAAGCAGAAAGACTAAAGATAACTTTTACTTTAAAAAGAGAAACACTGTAATATTAAATCTTGGAAACATGTAAGTTATTTAAACGATTAGCATATTCATAAAATTTTAGTCTGGTAACAAGACCTGCAGAGATTGTTTCAGTAATTCAGCCAGTGTTTTTACTGAGAATACACCAATCCAAAAAAAAAAAAAAAAATCAAAAAAAACCCAAATCAAAAAAAGAAGAAAATAAAATCAATTTAAGGGGAAAGGGAGGCAACAGAGAAACATTCTATAGATGTTATTAAAAAAAGAGAAGATATAGAAGAATACATACTTCACATTACATTGAATTTCTTGTAGGTGTCAACTACATTAAACAAAGATTACACAGTTATGTCAAAAAAGGTCTTTCACTTCAGCATTTGATTCCTCTGGGAAGAAGGAAGGAAGAGAAAGGAGGCATGAGGAGAAGAGAATGTGTTAAGTTACAAGTTATGCTGTCCTTTCCCCTGTGTAATAATTAAATATTAAAGTCACAGTCTAGCAAATGGAAAATTTATTTCAACTGTACATAACAGATGTTCTTTTTATAGAAAACAAAACACTTAATTGATATATGCAACCACAAACAATATGCATACTGTACAGTACAATGCAACATTCAGATATACATCCATTTTGCATTTTCAAAAGGCAGTCACCTACTAAAGATGGCTTCTCCCATTCACAAATGAAGTGCACAATATATATTATTTTTTCTATGTTTTACGTCACTATATACACATTACTGTGTTTTGGCAAGATTATGCAAAACACCCAATTAATATTGGTTGGTTTCAATTTATGGCAAATACTAATTTATGGAAACACTGCATAAGCCATGTGAAGAGGGGCTGACAATGGCTTGAACCTACCTTCCAATTCAGATTCTCCATCCTTCCAGTGTATTTGTAACTGTACACATACAATTTACAGAATTGCATAAACATAAGGTACTGTTATTACCATGACTGAAGTTCCACAAAAATAGAAACACTGAACCTTCAGACTGAATACCACCATTTCCACATTTGCCTTTTTTGTTTGTTTGTTTTAAGCATTTTGCATTAATACTCCTTATCAGTTCACAATAGCTTACAGCCTGTAACACTGAAGACATAGAATGGTTTTAAATGTGCTATGATGTTAATATGAGGATAGACAATATGAGAGATCCTAATTATGATAATACTTAATGACTTAAATGCTACAATAATTAATGGTGGTAAACTGTCAAAGCTTTGGTGCATATAAAGTCAGTAAAATCTTCATATCTGGATAGCAAACCTTTCTGTGTGATAAGGAAATTTCAAGTGCAACAAATGTATTACAAACTCATATTTACACTATATAACATGAAACAGACATAAAGGAATTATCATTTATCCAGTGCAGAAAACATTATTCAACTAGAACACCACAGTATAAGAAACAGGGCAAAAATCCATACTTTCCATATATGTTATTAAAAAAAAAAAACAAACAACAAACCCAACAAAAACCAACAAAACAAAAACTGACTGAAAGGAAGAGGGGAGTGAAGTGTGTTACAAATGTGCTGTGAAATGGCATGGAGCACACATACTTATCTCCTTTCTCTAAGCAATTTAAAAAAGATTCAACATACAGAAGTTCCTGGTCATTACATAAATACATGACCAGTAGTAAAACATAGCCCTGAAAACTCTCCTTAGTAAGCACCACTGCTTTTGTTAGTCACATTACTGAATGCCAACAACAGTAAGAGAGGATAAAACACATCATCAAACAAGACTGAATGCAGATCTGAAGACATGAGCTGCTTTGAAATATCTTGTCCACACTGACCACCTTCTGGAACCATGCATGCCTATTACTAACAATTACTAGCAATTACTAACAATTACTAGCAATTACTAACTTTCTGATCGTGTAACCTGCAGAAAGGTAGTGATTATCTTCTAAACAGTGTGATCAAGTTGCCAGGCTGCAGTTAATTGTATCATGATTATTCTGAACTTGTTCACAGAGTAGTATCTGAACTCTGGATAACATGCTTATGTGAAAAGGGTAAGGGAGTTGCACTTGGGAACCCTAGTGAAACTGAGAACTGTTTCTGTTCTCTCATCACATTCATCACACTTTTCCCTAATGCTAAAAAAGATTTAGAAAACAAGTAATTTTTGTTTTGATGCCAATTACTTTAGCAACAGGACAGAACACATACACACACACTTCACCCCAGCAGTGCCCCTGGTGCAGGTTTGAGACCTTCAGCTGTGCACAGCATGTCACAGTTCTCTGAAAAGCCAACACGACTGTAAGTGAAGAGCTGCTGTGAAAACAAACCTGCTCATGAGAGAAGTTACAAGACACAATAAAATCTGTCATGGACATGCTCCAAACAGTACAACCCAAAAGCCAAGCATTCTATTATTCAGAACTTCAAACAAGCCAATTTGATTACAGTTGTACCTAGAGTTTCAGATGCTGAACACTGGAGCCTCCATCAGGGGAACCATTTTCATCTCGTCTTTTGAAGAAGAATGGTCAATTGAGAGTTGGCAGCTGTGTATTTTAACAGGCAAGTAAACATCTAAACCCTGCTTTCTGCCACGCTACTGCATACAGTAAAGTGACAGTATGACCACAGGTAACATGAGATTATCAAAACACTGCATGTAATGAGCATGGACTGCCAGGTTTTCATGACAATTGCCAGACTGGGGTGGGGGGAGAGCAGTGAGGTCCTTCATATAAACGTTTTAAGCAATGAGGAAAAGACAGCACCATAAAACCAGAATTTTTTATGGATTAGCAAATGCTCTTCCACACAAATAGGCCAGATACGTGAATATCTGAATGATTTTACAGCTCTTGTACCGCTTATTTCTAAGCTGCATTTTTCTTACTCTACCAGCTTTGTATTTTGTTAATAATATGTAGAAAATCCAACCACTACCACTAAGGTATTTCCATATAGCTGGCACTCAGCTCACAAACCAGTATGGTTTCAGTACAAAATATAAAAATGTGCTGTATCTAAAATAAAAAAGGAAACAAAGGACCTGTTACTACACTGACCAAGTCAAAAGAAAAAAAGACCATTCAGAGCTACAAATTAACATCTGTCAGTTAAAAAAGCCCTCAAGAAATAGCATCCTTAACAGGATATACACTTTTTAGAAAGACTTATTTGTATGTGTATTGAATTGGCAATAGAGCCATCCACCAGGTATAACTGAAGTTTCAGGAGCTCCCTCAGAAGTTGTTAAAATATCACATTAAAGAGACAAGGAACAGCAAGAAAACATCTAAGAAAAGCAGGCTGTGATACAACAAGCATTTGTTAAGAAAAAGCTCAGAAGTGCATTAGTTCTGGTGAGAGATATATGAGCAACAGCTCTTACGAGATGTAGACCCCATTCTGTAACTATGGGCTGTCCATATACTGTCATAGTCAGAGTCTTCTGAGAGGTCTGAAGGCTCCAAACGAGAAAGACTACTGCGACGACCCAAGGAGTCTAGACTTGATTGGTCATCATCAGCCAAGACGTGATTATGCATCAGGTCAGTGCCTTGCCATGCTAAGGATGTATAGGTGAAATGAAATGGTGGATGTGGATAGGCAGAGGTGGGATGAGGAGGAGAACGTAAGGAATAGCCACAACCAAACACATGAAATAAAAGCAAAAAGGTGATGGGAAGAGAAGGAAAAGAGAAAATATTGTTAAAAAGGCACCAAAGTTGTTTTTTTTTTTTCTTATTTTTTTTTCAAATTTGTTTGGGGTTTAGGTACAAATTACACTCAGCATATAATAATGTTTGAACCATTACAATACAATTTTGAAGTGACTTTTAAGCTTCTACTCTCAGTTGAGAATTTCGAATAACAAAATTTTTTGAAGAGGAAGTTAGGTTCTTTTGAAATACAGTGTCAGTTCTGGTCGGGGGGGGGGTGACTGGGCACAGAACAATAAACACAATAAGCCAGCATGATCCAGTGCTGATGTGAAAAGCAATAGCCCCTTCCCCATCAGATATCTGTACCTCCATCCTTTCCCTCCCTTGTAATGACACAATCTTTTGTACAGTTGCTTCGTGAGCCAGGTAAGGAAACACCTTCTGATGAAAGAATCTTTTGTGGGGTTAGTTTTTTCAAGCAGGTAATTTTCCCACCAGCTCACGACACAGTCACAGAAGTGCTTGTGTCACCACCGTGAAGAGGAAAATGCAGGGGAAAAAAAAGCAAAGGTTCTCATGCAGAGCACGGCTGCTGACTTCTACATCAGCAGCAACATCTTGCACCCACTGAAGGGGACTCCCAAAGTACAGGTTTTCTGTGCCTGTACCCCTTATTGTTTGTTAAACCATGTGATAAATTTACTCACAGAACAAACAGGGCCAAGAGGCTAACAGCAATACTGCCTAGCCCGTTCTGACCCCTCACGCACCTCTTCCTACACGCCTCTATCTGAATCTATCTTCCCAATTAAATACTTTAGATCTCTGGGGTAGTCTAAGGACCCTTTTTTAATTTGTAAAGGCCTGGCAATATCCAAGGACTGAAACATGTAAGTGGGTGTGCTTTTGCAATACACATGATATTGCAAAAGGTTTTAAGTCTTCATTTGAAGTAGAAACGCAAAACAAACTCAGTATTCAAGAAGCACGAGAAAGTAAAACTTTGCTCTTTCACTTCCATCTGTCTCCCCAAATTAAACCCCACATCTTTCCCACCCAAAGAACTGAAAAAAACTTGCTCTGCTACCTCTAATGCCACACCTTACTAGCGTGCACTGGTGCCACAGCTCTGCTGAACTGACACTGCCAAAAGCAGCACCCCTTGGGCTTTGGAGTAAGGTGCAGGTAGGAGAATTGCCCAGGAGTGCTGTGAGGGACAGGCAGAATATTAACACGGAAGTAAAAATGGAGTGTGTAAAACAACAGCATACTTCATGGATGACAGCCAACTCTCTCATTCTATTATTCTACACTGATTACTGCTCCTACAGAAGCAATTCCAGGTTGATTGGTTCTTTCCCCATTTCCAATTCCAGTCTACAAACCGGTTTTCTGAAACCTGAAGTCTTAGGCAACAACACTATTCTTTTCAAACAAAGCAGCTGTGTTCTTATCAATAAAAAAAACTTGTTTCTTGCTGCAACTAAGAGCAAATAAAAACTGTCAACTTCTGATGTATGCAATGATACTCACAGCAATATGTATATTTCTTAAATATACATAGAAAGGAAAAAATAGGCAAGCAAAAAAAAACCATCCATTTTATATCTGCACACACACCCTACTATGCAAGTGCAAATGTTTTCCCAACCATTTCTTGTCACATTATCCTTGGAAATAATAAATAGATTATAGTTCAAGCATTTAAACAGCAATCATCTATTTAATTTTGTTTGGAACAACAGTATATCTTCAGAACTTTGCTTACATTAATTTCCTTTTATCCAAATTAACTGTACAAATTAAGTGTACAAACACTACTGTAATGACTACAGGGCTATAAAATAGATTAGTATTAATAAAAAAATAGTAATAGTAGTTAATTTTATCACCTTGGAGATCTACAGTTCATCAAGACAGAAAAATTAAAAGGAAGGTTTTTGCTGTTACTTCAAAAGTTTCTACAGTCTGTAGAAATGTACAAACTGACAACAGCCATATTCCCACTTTAACTTACATAGGAATACAAAGTAGTTGCATTCTTTTCAAGGTGATAATAGTAAGAGGACACATATTAGTGTCATCCATCTTAAGTTCATCCATGAACTAAGTTTGCAATTGCATTTTGAGGCTTCTCAACTGTCAGCATAAAGTGCTTTTGCTTGGAAGCAAAATGGGCCCAGAGTACTGTAGACAGCAGTAACAGTGATTAATACTGCAAGTTGAAACAGTTTTAGTGGACAGGAAGTTATGATGTCCAGTGTCCTAGTTCCTGACTACAGCAAAACCAGCCAAGTACTTCAAGATCATTATACTGTGTTCCAAGGATCTCTGAATTAAATCAGTATTCAACAGTGCAAAAAGGAACAAAGCCAACAGCATTTTCTCCTCCCTCGTGTAAATGGAACACATGCTGGTGGACTCCCCTGCTTTGTGCAACGTTTTACTTACAATACAGAGGAACTCCACATGGCAACCTTGATTTGGATTAAATGAAGTAGGACCCCAGAGGCACGTTACACGTTTTCAATATGCTAGGTATTGATCTGAGAAACTAAAAATGGCTTTAAGCAACACACATAGCTGAGAACAACTTCTCCTGAAATTATGAGACGGGGTTAAAATTTGTAATTAATACTAAAAACAACTAGTGGCAGTAAAATTAAAGAAATTTTTATAAGTCTAGGTTACTTTTCCATAGAGAAAGTCTTTGTTAAATAGAACACAACAAAGATACAGTCCTCCAAAATTATTATGACTTCTTCATTCCTCATCTCTACTTAACCAGCTTCTTGAAATTTAATCAAAAGCATACTGTTTAACTGTCATATTCAGTTCACACACCTCTCATTCACTAGTGAAGGTTTAGTACAATTTTAAACCATGACAAGTTTGGGTTTCTGTTGTTCTGGATTGTTTTTAAATACTGACAGAATAACAGTCTCTAACCATGCTCCTTGGCATCCAATACATAAACATTTGGCACTGATGTTAAGCCAGAAACAGGTTATTATTTCTTGCAGGTCCAGCTTGCTATTTGCAAAGGCCTGAGGACACACAACACATCTTTTTGCAAACTATGTAATTTGTGTTTTAGATAGCCATTTCTACCCATTTGACTACTTTCTAACTTACTTGAATTTAGTGTTTGACGTGTTTTGGCACTTGTGCAATATGCTTCAATGACTTTAAGAATCTGAGCATCTTCTTCTAAAGCAGCTGTACCTAGAATCAATGGGAAAAAGCAGAATTTTAAACATGGTCATATTTCCTAATACAGAGAAGTCTTTGCAAATCACTACATTTCCAAAGTTCAGCCTAATCAACCCTTGAAAATTCTCTTAATCACACTATTTTAACCAAACCTCAACAAACTAAAGTAACAGTTTTAAAAGATAAATACTATTTTGAAATGCTTAGAAAAAAGCAAGTCAGAGTAATCACCCTCACATTCAAGAAATTTTCTGAGCATCTGAAATTGCACAGAATGGGTTTTGAAGTATAAACACTCTGCTTCTAAAACAGTCACTACACTGAAAAAAACCTGTATGGTCTAGTTATTATTTATGCATACAATTTCATCTGCATATTACTTTATTATTTAATCAAAGAAATCAAGGAACAGAGTATTAATTCGAAGAAGACATACTGAAAACTTCTGGTGTTTGTGTGTGTATAGATATATATATATTTATCCCTTTCAACAGCACACACTATTGAAAATGAAACTCAGAATTAACAGCACAATTTCAGTACAATTTCAGTCCAGTGTGCAGTAGGAAAGATGCCACTATCATATATCTGTGCAAAGTAAAGTAACTAAACTTATCACACTTCAACATAGAATCAGCACTACTGAAAAATATCTAACTATTCAAGCTTAACATGGCAAAATTTTCCTAAAGGTAGAGCTCCACATCAAATCTTCTCCTGGGGCAAGTCAGTAAAAATACTTGCAACAGAGTGAAATTCCAATCAGTCTGAATCTAGAGGTACCTCTGCCATTAGTTTAGATGGAACCAGAAGTCTACGAGCAAGGCAAGACAATCTGTTGTTTTAAAAGCATTTTTCCTGTTTACCTTCTTGAAAAAAATAGGTTTGAACATTTTCTGCTACATGAATCTGAACGACTTTCAACATCAAAATGTAGTTGTGTTCTCTGTCAGCCAATGCATCCTGTTAGTTTTTGTGATTTGTTATCACCAGAACAAAGCCAACTGTCCAAACATTTGTCAGGATTAGCTGTCAAGCAAACTTCTGAAGAAATTATCTTGACCTGATATAATTTTCCTAGAGTTTAAGAGTTGCAGGTAGTCCAAAGTATAGGCTATTCCTCTTTCAGGCAAGAAAAATAATTGGATTTTGTAGTTAGAATGCAGCAGCATTATTATGATTATTACAGTAGCAGGACAAATATTTCACTTCTGAAATGAGTATTGTGAGGCAATCAATTAGAACACCTTACTTCTTTTGTTTTGTCTGTTATAATGCTAATTTGACACAGCAGTTCTCAAAACACAGGTCATAAATCCCTCAGATTCCAGAAAACATAAGTAATAAAACACAAACCTATCTATCAGTATGCTTTAAGTTCAGTGGAAGTTCCTCCATGGAAAACTTTTACAGTTCCACAAAAAAGCTGAAAAAGCTGAATGAGCACTAGCAGAAGCTTCTAATTACTAGGAATCCGTAAGGATTTTTGTAAGTAACACTCTTGGAGTTAAAGCTACCTTTAAGTCAAAGAATACCTTTTATTGAAAGTTATCTCCTACATACAAAATACTGTATTAATTTAATTAGGAGTAGAACAATATATTTGCAAGCTACAGATTCCCTCCTTCCCCCAAATAAGAACTCCTAACTCCTCCCACTGTGTTCTTTAATAATTGCTAAGTCAGCAAGTTGACAGCTTTACCACTATCATTACAACTACTGAATCTCCATTCTCCAACATCTGAAATGATACTGTACTATAGTACTTTCATTTTTTCCTCAACAGATACTTTCCTTTAGGGATAAAACATCCCGAACTAAAATAGCCACTTGCACATCCATGAAGAGGATCATTCTATTCAGTACCATAACCTTTACCATATGAAATTCAAAGCACATTCAGAAAGACTAACACCTTAGACAAACCAACAGTGTCCTGAGGAAAACCTTTCACTCTCCAACCCTCCATAAGCCAATAAGAGACAATTGTCACCATAAGACACTTCATGCACCCCATATTCAAGGCACAACTCTGTCTTAAAAAGCACATGAGCAAAGGACAAAGAAGCAAAGGCTACAGTAAAGATCTGGCCAACAAAATACCCCGTCTTTGATGCAAGTAATTGGATTATTCAATCACACAAATTTCTACACAAGAATTACAGTGGTGTCACTGACAACTAAGTGGACACCGTGTTTGCTTGATAACATTAATCCCAGAATATACCAAGTTGGAAGGAACCCATCAGGATCAAGTCCAACTCCTAGCCCTGCACAGGACCATTCCCAAGAGTCACCACGTACATGAGAGCACTATCCAAACACTTCTTGAACTCTGTCAGGCTTGGTGCTGCGACCACTTCCCTGGGGAACCTGTTCCAGTGCCCAACCACCCTCTGGGTGAAGAATCTTTTTCTAATATCCAATATAAACCTGCCCTGACACAACTTCAGGTCATTCCGTCAGGTCTTGTCACTGGTCACCATAGAGAAAAGATCAGTGCCTGCCCCTCTCTTCCTCTCATGAGGAAATTGTAGACTGCAATGAGGTCTCCCCTCAGTCTCCTCTTCTCCAGGCTGAACAGACCAAGTGACCTCAGCTGCTCCTCACACAGCTTTCCCTCAAGGCCCTTCACCATCTTCGTTGCCCCTCTTTGGACACTCTCTAACAGCTTAATACATCTTTCCTATATTACAGTGCCCAAAACTGCACACAATGTTCAAGGTGAGGCTGCACCAGTGCAGAGCAGAGCGGGACAATCCCCTCCCTTGACCGGCTGGCGATGCTTTGCCTGATGCCCCCCACAAGAGAGGGCTGGCCCTCCTGGCTGCCAGGACACTGCTGACTTATATTCAACTTGTCATTGTCCAGAACCCCCAAGTCCCTTTCCATGGCACTGCTTTCCAGCATCTCTCTCCCCAGTCTGTACCTACATCTGAGGTTGCCCCACCCCAGGTGCAGAATCTGGCACCTCCCCTTGTTGAACTTCATCTGGTTGGTGATTGCAGAGTCCTCTAATTTGTTGAGGTCTCTCTGCAGGACCTCCATGCCTTTGAGGGAGTCAACAGCTCTGAGTTTTCTGTTGCCTGCAAACTTGCTTAGTATCTCTTCCAGTCCTGCAATGTTCTCTCCACTCCAAAATATCCAAGCATCCAGATCTTTACCCTTCTCTTTTTCTGTACATTCACTAGAGTCTCTCAGTTTAGTGTTGTTCTTCTGACTTCAAGCAGTCTAAAGCTCTGCAATTTCTTTAGCTACAGATGAGCAAATTACCTTATTTATAGAAGGTTAGAAAAGACTGTTGGATCTCAGAAGTGACCATGGAAGCAACTCATCTCTGACTCAGCAGCAATAACCAGCCTTCCAAAACCAAGCTCAGCAGAAGCTCCTACCATAATCAGTTTAAGAACATAGCTACAAAGTATTCTGCAAGAGTGGTACAGAATCTTCAAACTGTTGTTTACAGTATTAAAAGTCAGGTTTACCTTTCTGAACTTTACATGGCTCTACCTTCAACCTCACTTCCCGCTAATAAACAGGTAGAAATAGGCACTTCACAAGCATACATCCACTGTATCAGTGGATTCTAATCAGTAAAGCACTAGAAAATAACTAATGCCATTGCAGCATAAGTACCTAAAATGAATAAAACAAACTATCCTCTGGAGATAGGTACCCCTCTCCCCTGATACGAGAGAGGAAATTAGATTTGCTTACACTGTACACCTAACTTTCACAGAATTTGAACTGATGTTAATTCTAGCACTTGTATTATGCAGACATCTGTTCAAATCTCTCTTACTTTTTCTCAGAGCAAACTCTTCATCTGATGGCTTCCGTTCTGGCTTGCGTTTGGGAAGCAGCTTTTTCATGGTTTTAGGGCTTTTACTGAGATCCTGTATGGGGAAAATAAAAAGAATAGAGCTTCTATACAATATTTCAAAAGTTTAACTTCTAAGATGCATACCAAAGTTACTAACTAAAAACCTTTTAACAGCACCAAAACTAAGTTTTTTAATATTTTTTGCACCTTCAAGTTGCCTGAATTGGCTGATTTCCACTATACCCTTCCTCCAACTATACACGAAGTCAGGTATTTTATATGTTCTAATAACAGAAATATACAGAAAAGCTGCTGCAAAAGCACACAGGCTGTTTGGGAGTTAGAGTGAAGGGAAGAGGCAAGAATACATTAATACAGGGTTTTTTCCTGAACTATTGAAGAGACGTGATCCATTTCACTTGTCAACTTAGAAGCAGGTAAAAATTGACCTAACAAGGAAGCTTGGCAGGTAGTATACTCTTCAAAGCCAAAATTTGTAAAAGTTTAGGTCTGTTCTTACAAAGCCCTAGAGCAAAAAAAAAAAACAAAACAAAAAGCAAAAGAATGAAAACCCAAACCACCCAACCAACCAAAAAAACTCCAGCAGCATTTCTGCTCAAATATGCTGGTCTACCCCTTACCCTAAGGACCCAAGACATCTTCTACGAAAATAAAGAACAGGAAAGTAAAAGGTGAATGATCAGGACAGATCAAAGAAAATGAGGATAGGTTTTGAGCATCATTGTATGCTAAATACTGTAAAGATGATAAAATTTTAATATATCAGACAATTTAGTAGCCTACACATGAAAGCATGAAAGTATTTTAAGTTAAATAACAAAAAGAGCATACAGCACAGCCAAAGTAATACAGTCAAACAGAAGAACCTCTTGTAGCAACCAAGCTACAATACTAATCTTGCAATGCAGAGTACTTTATCACTTTTTCCTTGTTTCCTTGTTGTTTAGGGGATTTACAAAAGAAAAAGTGTCACACACAGCCATCACAAAACAAAAGCAAACAAACAAACAAAACAAAAAGCCACAAACAAACAAAACAAAAGAACCAAACCCAAACCCCACAATAACAAAAACACAGCCAGGCCTCGCTGGGACACAGTGTTTAGGCTACAGTTGCTATGAATCTGAAATTCAGATATCTGCAAAATAAAATTTTGCTGTCAACATCTCATACTTGCAGAATAAAATGTTCTTAGGCATAAGTGCATGATACTTTCTGGGCCCTGTAGCTCTACACTAAACTAGTATAATAAGAATGCACAATAAAAATACTGAAACAGGAGATACTACCAGGCTAGAGAGCATGCAATATTCTTACATACATGCAAACTTCTTACATAAATCTGAAATTTTCTTATTCTTGACAAAACTACACAAAATGTAGCGGAAGGACCAAATTAACCTACCATGTGGCTAAACACACTCATAGCTTTTGGAACGGCTTCCTATCTCATACCACATGCTACTTCACAAAACAAAATAAGCCTTCGTATCTTCTGAACCGTAAGACTAAATTCCTCTTTGAAACAAACAGCACTGGTACGTTACCTTTGATTCAGCATTGGCTGTCAAATCACCTTTATATTATACAAAAACATGCACAAAATCGTAAAATGGTGGTGTGTGAAAAAAGTTAAAACTTCCTATTGTAGGCCTGCTACGGAATCCTACTTCTTGGCCGCTGCATCTCACCTCTTTGTAACAAAGAGCTGCTGAAGGCCGCAGCGGCGGTGCGGGCCGTAAGCAGCTCAGACTCCAAGGCTTGGGGGTTTTCGGAGGTTCCAGCGGTCCCCAGTTTATCGTGGTATGTGGAGTCCCGTGATGTGACGGATGAGGGAGAGTGTGGTACGCAGGAGTCAGTGGTATTGGCTTGCTGTCTGAATGCTTACTGGAGGGTGTTACTGGATGAGAAGGAAGCTGTCAAACATGATGGGAAAAGAAAGAAAGCATATTATCTTAAAGAAGACATAGTATCATCAAGGACTGGTGAAATAATCTCACTTGCTATCTAGTACTTCTGTTTATTGCAGCTGGCCTCTGAAAATTTTTTACACTAAATTCTTTGAAAAAATGGAGCTTAAACAATTTTCATTGTCTACCACAGAGCGAACACTAAAGAAAGAATAGCTACAAGCAGCCCTGCTCCCACTTCTCTCTCTACTGAGGACAGAGCTAAATTTAGATCCATTCATATCCAACAATTCAAATGCAGAACTCAAAAGAAATTACTTTAGTAAATTGTTTCTCCACAGCCTGTCAAATACATCACCAATTAAAACCTACTATTCTAAGTATACTTAAAAGACGGTGATGTATTACTTGGTCAAAACAGAAAAAGGAATGATAACTAATTTTCTTTTACCCAGTTAAACTATTACACCAAGATCTAAGCATTTTTTGTTCCCACAATTAAAAACAGAATGGTCTTTTGACCCATTAAACTACAGTCACAACATTCAGTTCTTGTTACTAATGGCTAAAAGAAGTAATGCTTTCCTTTGTGGTATATTTGCCAGACAACTTAATTCTGCTCATTCACTTCAATCCAGAAGCTCTGCCTTACCGTGTGAGATGGCACAGAGTGAGGTTTAATGGTGGGATTCCCAACAGTTGTGACTTTGGTTTGCCTCTGCAGGTGATCCACCCATTCATGCAAATCTTGTTGGTTGTTACAAGAAACTAGTATCCTTTCAATCATATTTCCTAGGTGAAAAGATACCAGAACATATAGGAAATCACAGAAGAACAACTTAGTCAATGCGACATAATTATAAAAGACATTCATTTCCTAAAACTTTATATCCTCTAAGTAGTAAGCAAAAAATTTTAACTTCTATTTTCAGTACAACAGCATCCCACTTTTCCCGGCTGTAACAGATGTTGCCTTAAGATAGGCATCACAGACATTGCCTCCATGTAGTTATTCTTAGCCAAGTACAGAAGTTCTATTTTCTTCCATAGATCTAGTAATTAGGTACAACCTTAATATCAAGAAATAGATGTAGGAGTCAGGCTCATCTAGTAGCCTTACACTCTTTCCAGGAAAGCCAGCATATATCCCAAAAAGTCATTCTTGAGTCCGTATGCTACAATACAGGAAAAGTTATAAAACAGAGTTCGCTGATCTCTCAGAAGGCAACATAAAACCGGTCTGAATCCAGTATTAAAGTTGAGGAAAAGTCATTTGGGAATGCAATCTTAACCAAAAATTAATTTCTGCAATTAACTCCATTTAACGCATCACATTCTTCTTGAGGTCAGCTCCATAGCATCATCTCCAAAAACACACACCATCAACGGGTTTTTTTCCCCTGTGCCTCATGGCATTGATATGATACTGTCAACCACTTGAGAGGGTCAAAATCATTTTACTTTAATGCGACCTGCTTGGAGCAGAACTAATCCAGGAAATAAATGAAGGTATGAAGCTCCACTCTGTGGACCCTGCTCCCACTGTCCTTTAAATTGCCTAAGGACATATGATATATGATGAAACAAATGACTTAAGAGACAGAAATTATCCAAAATAAGCACAACAGTAATCATCATTAGTATCAGAGATGCTAAAGGTCTCTCAGGAAAGAGGTGGACCATTTCTAAAAGAAAGCTCTTGCTCAAAGCTTTTCCAGAGTCTCTAGAACTCCTGTTCTTCCAGTGAACAGCATACTGTAAACTGCTTTGTTATAAAGGACCTTCTCCAAGGCCACTGCCTCCATTCATTAAGATACAGAAATTCCTGGATGAATCCCATGCAAAGGTAGCTCCCTAACTGCTTAAGACAAGCAGTAAAAAGCAGTCTTCAAGTGAGGCTCTGGGTAGCAGCCTTACAAAATCTGTATAATCACAGGATAGCTGAGGCTGTAAGGGACCTCTGTAGGTCATCCACCCCTCTGCTCAAGCACAGACACCCAGAGGTGGTTGCCTGGGATCATGGCCAGTGAGCTTCAGAGTATGCCAAGGATGGAGATTTCTCCAGGCACCCTGTGCCAGTGCTTGGTCACCCTCATAGCAAAAAAGTTTTTTCCTCTGTCCAGACAGAGCATCTAATGTCTGAAATAGTATATCCTAGAAAAAGTAGTAAATAAAAATATTAATGGGCAATACCTGATATTTCAAATGCATTTTTATGGTTTTCACTGTCTTCTAGCTTTGTAATAGTCATTCCAGTCATGGGCAGTTTTCCCTTAAAGAAAAGGGCAGTAACACTGAAGTTAAATCCAAACCACACAAAAACATTACCAAGTAAAGAAAATACTAACTTTAAGCTCTGAACAAAAACATTCATAGTAAATTGACAAACGCACACACATTGATGGGTTTAAAAACATTTAAAAAAACACAAACATCTCAGAAGTTTTTCATATGTCCAATTTCTGCAAAGGACATCTGTGACTTCAATAAGAATAGTTGATACCTATGCAGGCTATGAAATCCATACAAACGTAATAGTGATCACTCCTCATACCCTCAGGTTCTTGAAACTGAGACCTTCAGGGTCTCATGTTACATGATTAGAGGCAATGCTGACTTTCTTTAAGCATATTTGTTTGTAAGCTGTTTGATTAGCTCTCAAAATAAGGTCTGTGGAACAAGTATATTTATAAAGAAAGATTCCACTAAACAAATGCATCAATTATTTACTGAATATTTATTTCTCTAAATAATGCCACTACTAAATTCACTCACAGAAATATTGGGGGTGGAGGGGAAAGCAGTAAATGCCTTCAAATTTGTAATCTTTGTTCAGAAGAACATACTAATTTGCAGATCTCATTTTAAACCCAGTCAAGCAGGAAAAAAAAGTCAGTTTAGGATAACTTTTTGACCCTTTAAAAAACACAGAACAATAAATAAGATCGAATATTTTCAGGATGAAAGGCTTTACCAAAACTGCAACTTCAATAAAAGTTCTTTAAGACAAATCCTGTATTCTCCTGCACAGAAACACTATTCAACACACGCTGGCAAAAGAGCAAATACTATATACTGTGGAATTTTGGCTCCAATGAGAGAAAAGAATAAAAACCGACTTTATTTGTTCTTCTTTCCTAACAACTGTAGAATGGACAAAGGTTTCTTACAAGCTTGGAAATGAAAAATCATTTGGTATTCTGTATGCACAGAACATGCTCGAGCCCAAGATACCAAAGAGAAAGGAAGAGTTCTCTTGCAGCAGCTTCCCCACCGAAGGAAATGAGGTGGACATGCGCACTTACAATGCAGCTAAAATTTGCTCTTTTCCCTGTTTTTCCCTGTTTGCTGGTTCATGAATAACACAGCATACAACCACAACAGAGAGATGTACAAGAACTGCTGACATAGGTGGGAAGGGAATATGGGGGTACACTAAGCAAAAGACTGGTGACAAAGATCACCTGAACCACATGGCAGGAAAAGGTACAGCCAGCAAAACACAGAGAAAAATGGAACTGAACTTGTAAAACATTTATATTCCCCTTCCTTCAACAAACAATCATGTAGTCCCCCTGTGAAGTATGGTCTGTGCTCCTTGTGACTTCAGTTTACCACTGCTAAAAGTTCTCCCCATTTGCTCATGTGGCAGATATCAGCACTATCAACCAGATAATTTGAAGCCTGTTGACAACTGGACTATTCAGAAATGCAGGGAGGGTGTAATGAAGGATGCAGCCTCCAGTGGCATAATTTCTGTGGGAATGACTGAGGGAACTGCATCATCTTCTGTCCATATCCATCTGAGTTCTGAAGCATGAACCTCAGAAAAAATGTCCAAGAGGCCCACATTACGCAATCCAGATGTGGCTCTAAGCCACCATCTCAGGCACAAACAGTGCTGAAAATAATTTTGCCTTGCTGTTAATATGTAGTCATTCAAATTTGAGACATGCTCAGTGATAAGAAAATCATACAAGAAGTTATGAGGAAATTAAGAGATTTGCAGTCAATGGAGGGTTGGATGGTGAACTCTAAGAAGGGGCTGTGGCCATTCTGAGTAGAAGCTGAAGACAAATGCATCGAAAATTGTTTATTTTCTTATTTCCTGAACAATGATGTGCACCTAGGGGATAAAGTGGGAGGGAGGATGAAGAAACGTGACATACAGTAGGAGAGGCAAAATAAAACCTCACATATTGTTTAATTTCATACTGCTTTTTAACACATTAAACTCCCAGTCAGTTGCCTTTTTAATCAGTACACGAGAATCTACCTACATCAGAAATTCTGAACATGCCACTTGGAACCTGCCTTTTCTAGGACCTCCATCAACATTGGAACAATCAGAAGGAGCACAAAGCTAAGAAACTCAACAGTCCACTTGAACTACCTAAGGCAACACCATTTCTGACAAATACAGCTACTATCGTGGCAGGTAAGGTATGAATCCAAACAAATTTTGGAATTTATTACCTCTTAATAGAAAAAAAAAAAAGTCACATTTTGTGACTGACTCTGGTTGATAAAACAGGAACACCAAATAACTGAGCTTCAGCATTCCTTCAAAGCAAGCAAATCAGGAGAAAGGAATAAACTGCTCAAGTGCCTGATTTACAGAAGCACTTCTAGCAGGTGAAATCTCTTTAGAACTTTGTTGCAGTTTTTCCCTTGCTTTGAGTGCTTTACTGTGATGCCTCACACCTGTGTGGCAATACTTGAAGAACATTTATACAGATTTCAAAAAGTCATGGACTGTGCATTTGCCTGTCGGGAGCCTTTGAAACTACACATCCAAAATGTAAAGTGCTTCTGCGAAACATGCCCTAGAGCTACAGGGGAGCCAACCCAAACACTAGTCATCTTCCTGCACTAAAGCAAATTCCATCTCTGGAATAGGCCTGTGGGGTAACAGCCACAAGTATTCAGAAAAGGAACTTGGTAGAAAAGCTCCAAGACTGTGTCTACCAGCAGTGAGCAGAGGATCTGTGGAGGGAAACGCCTAGTGCTAAGGTCCCAAAGGCCACATCGTATGCATTTCTGGTGGTGTTACACCGGGCTAGCCCTAGGCTGGGGCTAGGGACTGAATGTCAGCCCATGTACTTGATCTTCTTCAACAGTCAGAGCAGATCAAGTGCATTTCTGGAGTGTGCCTTCCAGTTCAGCTTCATCCAGAGGGAATCTAGTCTGCGAGCCCCAGAACGACTTCTACAGTGTCTCAACAATCATTAACTAAAAAAATTAAAAGATTAATTTTAAAAGTGTTCTGCTGATTCAAAGATAAAACACTGATGTAGCTCCATATAAACAAACTGATGGTAAAAGCCCAACACCTATCAAGGAAAGCTTAAAAGGACTGTGTAATTTTGTTAAGACTCAAGCAGCAGTCAAAGAGCACTAACAAACCTATGCAACAGCACACTTTTTCTGTGTAGATCTAAAAAGCTACCGATACTTCCTCTCATTAGCAACTACTAACAAGGTAAAAAAAACCCTCCTTGCTGATAGTCATAGCTGCAAAAAAGAAAAAAAAAAAACAACCTGGCCTCATAGGCTGGAATGTTACCTTTTACCTTTATAAATGCAGAAGTTTAAAAATCTTTCCAAGTTTTCTATGAAATATGATTTGGAAAAAACACACCCCCCAGCACATTTATACACATAGGTACATGCATTACTTTACCTGATAGATAAACCCACTCATTCTTGGGCTGGCAGACAACATTAGCAAAATGTTAGGGAAGAGAAGAAGATACCTTTCATTCTTTTCCTTGTTAAAAGAAGAAAATGAAAAAGTAAATACAACATCACAAGTCCCCTCCCCCCTTTTTCCATTTTCCATTATTAAAAACTATCAACATTACAACTCCACGATTACTCTGCAAATATTTGCTTCCTGCAAAATTAACTCTCCATGGAAATTGAAAAATATAAAAGAAAAGAAAGGAAAGAAGACAGAATTATTTATTTTCTACTTGAAAAGTGCTACTAACACATGCCTATACTGCGTCCTGGAGAGTACAGCCTAATATTTTAAAAGAAAAATTTTACAGTCTGGGTGAAATACTGACCTTGTTTAATATGACAACCACTGTTTGGCCAATTTCAGCAAAAATGAAATTACACATTGGATATATTTCTTAATATAATTTAGATGGATGCTGTTACAATAGTACCAAGACTGTGGTCTCTCAAATTGGAGAGATCAGATTTTTAAATATTGGATTATGCCCCAAAGTACTAAAAGCAAATCAATAATTTCTGTAGTCAGAAGAAAAGCATTCATTATTTTGGTCTGATTTTAATTTGATGGTTTCATGTATGGAATTGTCCATTATGGTCTTGTTTTGGGGTATTTTTAGGGAAGGAGCAGTAAGTGTACTCTTAATCTACTGCTACAGACAACAAAACAGAGAAGCACTAAATTAAAACATTATGACAAAACAAATACATCCATTGACAAAGCCACTGTCTTAATTTCCAGCATCTTTGCAAAAATATAAGTCCTTAGTAAGTTTTAATGTTCCTATTCTTCAGTAAACATTTACAAAGGTCTGTATCATTTTCAAAAAGAGAAAACCAAACCCCATTGCTGGTGCACAAATGAAACTGTTCTGTATCTAGTCAAAAAGATGTAGTGCTATGCAGAAACTTCTAGAAATCCCTTCCATTTGACATTTTATCTCATAATGAGAGTGGGGGGTGATGATTTGAAGACTTCAAAAAGAGACATGACTGCAGAAGATGCACTATTAGCTCTACTGAATCTTATTTATTTACTTTAGCACCTAATTAAATATCTGAGAGAAAAATATCAAGTGACTAACTTTTAAATATTCAGTTGCATAAACATTTTTCTTTTTCTTTATATTTATGGACATCTTTGTTCCAAGGCAGGAAGCTGACTGAATGAGGTTGCAATTCAAAAGCCCCCACCAGGTTCAAAGCTTCATTAATTTTTCAGGGGAACAACAAGCAGTAAAAATATGTCAGTAACTCGTATAACATTTCCTTTCTGTTAACACTTGCTTTTAAGATTATTTTAACATAGGTAAAATAGTAGTACAAGCTTTTCTTTGTGTGGTTTGTTTGTTTCTTTGGTTAAAAAAAAAAATCACCCCAGACTTTGACACTTTCAATTTTCTATTGTATCATCTTATTCCATTTCTGAATCACAGAATAACAGAATATATCAAGCACGCATTTCAAAATTTAGTACTTGAGCAATGTGCCCAAAACAGGAAGAAACGTGTGCCCCACACACTTTACAACATAAAACTTGAACTCATTTGCTATTTAAAACACACTGTGATAACTGCTGTGCAAAATGATCCTGTAACATAACTACACATGAAAAATCCTGTTTAATTATGCACATTCAAAATAGTCCTGCAAAAATCATCTTACAATATTTATAACTGCTGTATTCAGTCACTTTTCAATAAATTTTACAGATGAAAGCATCCATCTTCGAGGAAATTTTTTTTTTCAGGTTTTGAAAAAAGGCTTTAAGTCAACAGAGACAGATTTTAACTTAGATTAGCATCTCTGAAGCATTCTGTTTATTTCTGTTGCATAATGATTATAATGAACTTTATTCAAAATGGAAAGAAAGACCAGCAGTAAAGATGAGAAGGATGTTACCTCACTTCCAGCACACTGAATCATGACCTGGGACATGTAAATCACATTGCCAAGTGTTTTAATATCCTCTCCCTCCCAACAACGGATAGCTTCTGTCAGTATTTGTAGTTCAAGTTCTTTCCGTTTCCGTACTTCTTGACATTGTGCCTAACAAACATAGGGAAAAATACCACTTCTATTAACTCCAACAATTTGTAATGGGTTAAGGATAGAAATATCATTACAGTTGTATTTATTGTTGTGCTTCTGGTACACAGAAGACAGCACCTTACTTGAAGCATTTTCATTTAGATGACTATGATCAATATTTTTTATAAACTAGTTTTGTTAACTTAAATATTTTACTTTTCAATACACTGACTTCAATTACCATTCCAAATTCAGTCATAGCTGTTTCTCAAATTTCTCCTTTCTTTATATTTCAAATTTTTGTATGTCCAAATATGCTCAGCAGAAAAGAGTAACACAGCTATTAGAAATACATGTCTATACAAGAAAGCCTCTTTCTTCAGTAAAAAGACACATGCCTTCTGTGCAAACAATGAGTACATATAACCCGGTGTTCCTATTTTTATTAAGTGTCTCCAACCTGCTTCTATTAATTTGAATTTTTCTCAACAAGAATTGTTTCCTCTTGTTTGTATAGCACCCAACAGGATGGAATCCACACACCTCTTCTGAACACTGATAACACTAAATTTCTGATTTAAAAAAATAAAAAAATAGAAAATGCCAGGTTACCACCAGCACACATTCCTAACAGGAAGCATAAAACATTAAGTTTATTGTAACTCAGACTGCATTAATTATATGCTTGTTGCAGTCGAGGTGTGGGTTTTGGTTTCTTTTGTAAAGGCAGTAACAGACAGCTCATCTGTTCAAACTAGGCTTCCAGTGTTCCAATTATTACTGAAAGTCTTGCATCTTCTGAACTTCACTAGCACTTTCCTCTTCATCCTCTCTCCCCCAGCTCCAACACCATTACCTGAGAAGGAATGCACTTAAAAAACATCAGAAAACGTACTCCTTTGTTTAACAAAGCCCTTCTTCAGGACACTACTTATGTTACCACCAGTAGAAAGGGAAATGAAGCATGATGAGAGGGTAGACAGAGGTGCAGAATCCTTTGTGCAACTCTGACATCAACAATCTATTTGCTGTAACTCCCCATCCTAAATTACCATTCTTAGTTCTGCCTACAAACAGCATCAACTTCTAGGCTTTCAAAAATTTACTATACAAACAGTTACAAAAAAAGGTGACATTTTTAAGCAATAGAGGGAGATAAAATTAGAAAATATTCTACTTAAAATAGATAATCTAGTCTTTTATGACTCTTACAGAAAGATTTTTGAAGGCAGTCATGGATTTTTGAATATCTGGACGATCCGGATGATAATCCTAAAACCAATGGAGAAAACATACATAAAAAGTTTAGTTCTAGTACAATTAATTAAAAAAATGTTAGAGGCTGAACTACAAACAAATAAACAATTCTGCAAAATTGAATTTGTTGACTGATCTGCTCTCTTTTCGTGGCTGCCTTATATCAAAGACTGGTGGGTGTTGCTTCTAGTAAAACTGCAGTTATTTGTCACGTTCCTTACACTTTAAATAGAGCCACAGAAGTTTTACAAGACCAAGTGGATAAGAGATTTTGAAATCCTAAGAGGAGAGTTTTATTTGGCGTGTTAGCTTTGTCACAAACATGATTCCTTACAGACCAACTAGCATGTTCCGTTGTCACTGACTGACAAACCAAGTTGTGTGACAAGACCCATATGCCTTCTGTTTCTCTCCTTTGTTCACACTCCAAACATCTAACCTACAAAATGCAAAGGTGAAAACAGTAGCTCCTGTATTGTAACAATCACTTTTGAACAGTGGTGAGTAGGAGTCAAAGGGACTATTTTGGTGATGTGTTCAACATATGCTGAGGTGAGAAGTAGCACTCCTTCTACAAGATAAAGTGACCTCAAGTAGTATGCAGGAGACACATTCGATGCCAAGCCAACTAAAGACCCCGATAAGACTGTTCTAAGAGTGATGATTAGCTTCTCTGGACAGTTTTACTTTAAATGTTTAGTTTTTACAGGAAGTTTCACTGCACTGAGTCTTAAATAAACCATTGCAGCCTGTACTTCAGAAGGCTGACGGAAGAGCAAACAAATGTAGTTTTGGGTCCCATCATGTTTGACATGTACCTTTAAAATAATTGTTGTCAAATCATCATTAAGCTGGAACATAAATGCTGATAAGATATACCTCCATGTGCCTTTCAAGTTCTTTGAGTAACGTGGGGTATTTATCCAGACGCATAAAAGGTTTGCTGAGGCCCGTGGTCAGTACAAGGATCCCAGGGCTGTTGGCACCTTTCATCTCCATGAATTCTCCTAGCTCCTCACTGTGTACACAAGATATTTAAGCAAATTAAGATTAAATTATCAAGACAACTAAAATTACATTGGATTCTTGACTGCAATTTTTCATCTACAACAAAATATGCCATCAAAACAAGGAGCCAAATAAATAAAAAAGTAATTCAATACAACTTAAGTGCTGTGATCAGTTTATGCATTAAATAAATTACAGGAACAAAGCCATTTGTAGATTTGGGGTCCTTCCAGGGAAAAACAGACACAGGATCCAATTCACCATTCTAAGCAACCATTGCTCAAAGGCAATTCCTAAATGCTACCCCATCCAAGCAATGATTAAAGAACAAAACCATCTGCACTATATTCTATTGCTTAGCTCTTTATTCTAGTAAAAGAACAGCTGACCTTAGAGGTGGTTTACACAGGTAATATACAAGTCAATGGCTTCATATTTAAACAAAAATTAGTATTTTTTAGGTGTCAGGCACTAATGAGAAGACACAGAATGTTTCAGGACTTTCTTCTCTCCCACACTTACATGTTTAATGACCTCATTTTACACATCCAAAGTTTTACTGCAAAAAAGTAATGAACATCCATACAAATGGTAGAAGTAATTACTGTGTAATCTATTCTTAAATTGAGTTAGGGTTTCACTAAGGGTGTGCTTAACACAACATAATTTGTTTTGACAGCAAAACTGTTGTAAGAAATACTTGCTGTCCAAGTACCATGGATTGCTACTTCCCCTTCTCCAGATGTTTTTTCGTATTTGAATCTTTTACAAGAACTGGTCCAGCCACTCAACTTTTTACATTAACTCAGTTGAAAAAGCAGTGCCTCTGAGAATTTCAGCTCACTTTCCTATCAAGGAGACAAAATAGCTACATCTTGTGCTTCCTTATAAATCAGAGGTTTCAGAGCACTATACTGGAGGAGAACTAGCTTTTCAAGAGTTTAAGTTACCAGGAACAAAATGAGCCCTCTCTATTGGGAAAGGAAGATATGGCAGCACCTGGGCTGATTGCCGGGCTTCACAAAATACAAGTTGCAGGTTGCAGAAGAACACGGAATTCTAAAGACAAAATCTAAATAAAAAATTCAGAAAGTTGCTTATTAAAAAGATAGCATCTTACATTCAAGTATTCTAGACATCTGCAGATGAGGTTGCTCACGTTTAAAGCCCTTGTTATAGTAAACTAACTAGTTTTCAAAAAAAACACACAAGAAAAAAATGCTACTCTCATGTGGCAGTCAAGTAAATTCCACTCAAGATATTCTGAAAGTCTTTACTTCCTACTGATAGATAGCATTATGCTCTCGTAAATCAGAACTACTACTTAATTTTTTCCCCTTCCCTAGTCATTGGCATTGTCTCATTTTTCAAAGGAAGCCTAAGCCAGATACCATATTTAGTACTTTTAGAAAGTGTAAAAAAGAAAACAGCGTCAAACATCAAACAGCAATAAAGGAACATGTACACTTGTACATTATGGCCACATTAACAAAAGGAAAGGGCAAGGATCTCCAAACCTAGGGCACAGTGTTTCCATGCAGAAGTGAAAGCAAATCTTGACCTGCTCGAATTCCATAGGGAAAAAATACTGACAAGACACTGACATAATACACGCATTCAATTATCAGTGAGTCATGGTATTTAAAAGTATTATGTACATTAAGACAAAACAGACCATTGTACTTCCACCAAGACACACACACATACTCCCCCTCATTTCAGAACAAGTGACACTGCTTATTAATGTAATTTGTCCAAATAGATGAAGACAGTAGAACAAGACATCAACATGGTGCTTAGGGACATGGTTTAGTGGCAGACTTGGCAGTTGGATTTGATCTTAAAGGTCTTTTCCAACCTAAATGATTCTATAGTTCTACAAACTGGGACATTCCCACCCCAATGTAAGTGCTTTACCCACTATCTCACATGGATCATTCATCTCTCAGATGTTCACAGAAGAGAAGGTACTTTTCCATACAGCTTACTCCAAGTTTACTTGTCTTCAGATTAGTTAAGCAGTATTTACTTACACTACCTTGCTTATGTATATCCAGCACTGTTTCTGAATTGTCAGGTCCAACATCACTTTACGTCACCTCTTTTTAGAGCTCACCACCCCCATTCTAACAAGGCCCAGGCACTCCTTCCTGCATGTATTTGTGCAATTTCTGCTGCATTCAACTGCTCAGTCCAGAAAAAGGGTGAGGGGATTTCCCAACACCTGCTGTGCATTTTAAAGATGCAAAGAGAAGGGCTAGGCACACTTAAGAAAGACTTTGCTACATCCCTTTTAAGCAAGATGTATCAGCAACTCCAGGCCTCCTAAAATCAGCTCGTGACATAATCAGGTTTTAGTCAAAATTAAAACTCATTGAACAACCTCCTACAATACCTTGCAGGAAGAGTCATAATAATGGAACACAGATAAGCCTGAGTACTTTCTGAACTTAAATTTAAAATTAGGTAAAGCTGGCCAACTTTGAATACCTAGAGTCTGAAGACCTACTTTGCCTAATGTTTTCTTAGTCCCAGCCCTTGCTCAGCAGAAAATCACGTGAACTTCAGAACTTGACAACTCATTCCAGTGGCACCCTAAACAAGACTAAAGATTTTGACTGATAACTATGTCTTGGTTTTACAGTGTTACCAGCTACTTCTTGGTCAAATATTCCGGGAAATTCGCTGAAACATCAAGCTGCATGGCTATGCTGCGGTGGCATGTCCTCTCCTCCTGACTCAGATTAAAGGAAAGAAACTGTTTCCAGTAAGTAATAAAGACATGACACCCAGTTTCCACAGGAAGCTTTACCAAAGTTCACCTGTGAAAGTCATTCTGTCAGGAGACACCCAGTGGTTTTAAATTTCAATTCACTATGTGTATGACACTGATCACGTGCACACCACTGCTTTTTTTTGTTTTATCCACTAATTCTACCTGTAAGCACCCCCATCCATGTCAGCATCATAAAGTTAGGTTACATACAGTATTTCATCATATTTCATCTTTTTGAAGTGAAAGACATTTGCTATGAGAACTAAGAGGAAGTAGCTATTTATACTCATTCACTACATTTTGATTGCTTCAGTCAGACACACAGCCCCTGCTGCTTAATTTTACCAGCTCTGCCCCTTTACATTATCTACTATTCTTCCGCATTTCAGGCAGCACAATTCATACAAGTATTATGCAGCTTCTCTTTTCACCCCTACACAGCAGCCAATCTCAAGTACCACAGGCCATTCAATTTAACACTGTTCTGACGGGTGCTAATTTTTGCCCTTAGGTTGCAAAAAGGTGAAAACCCCCATTCCTAATTACTTCGGCCATCTCCGTGCTGTCACGTGTATACAAACACATTATATAAATTATATTTGCTAAGCTACCCACTAACACAATGCCTGTACTTCCTTCTCCCTTTTTTTTTTTAAATTTAGCGCTTCTACAGCAGAAGGAACATTGGTTACCATTTCACCCACATTCACATCTCTAACTTTCACTATTGTTGTTCCATTTCATCTTTACTACAGCATTATAAAACAGACGTGAAAAAGCACAAAAAAACTCACTGTAGCCTGAGTTAAAACCGACTACATGGAAACATGAAATAAAAACCTGGCATTAACTTGTTTTTGCTATCTGCTCTGCAATCCCTTAAACTAAATACACTCTTTGGTTATGCCATTCACTGCTCAAGTGATACTTAGTTGTTTATCATCATCTTTTTACTTAATCACAGTATAGGAACCCATGGAGCAAGTTTAAACCTCAGCTCACTTGGAAATGTACACAAAGTCCTGAAAAACAGGCTTAGCAATGGCATCATCAGCAAGCCTTTTATACTGAGAAGTGTTAATAGGTGTAATTAAAACTGAATGATGTAGTTTTCCTCCCAACATTCCCAAGAGGACAATATTTTCTTTCATACAATTCTGCACTTCCCTCTGATAAGTTTTGACATGCCAGCTTGCTCAAGCTCCAGTCTGAACACGTGCACACACACCACTAATACAACAGTTCCCAAAATTTTGTCTGAACAGTTCCATCATGCAGACCCCGTTATCATTCTACTTATGCTATACCAATCTGCCACCTCTGCAGCTTTGTTGACATAAAATATCCATCAAAATGTGGATGTTACTTTAGCTCAAAGTGAATGTCTTTCATTTAGTCACAAAAGATAAACACGATACAGGATAGAATGGAAGAGTTTACTTTCAATAACCTATGAGTGGCTTAAAATCCTGTTCAAACATGACAACAGTTCACAACTGGTTTTTAATTAATTGCAGCTTAAAAAAAGTCAGTGTCAGCTGCTTTGCCAAAGACAATGGCTCTTTCATGTCACAATTTCAATTGATGACTGCAAGCACCACAGTCTCCTAGGCAGCATGCACTAAACGAAACTCCAGCCCACAGCTACGCAGTACATTTAAAAAAAAAAAAAGGTATCATTTAGCTGAACAGGAAAAACTTTTGAATGGTGAAATCATCAACTCAGTCACAACTGCCTAAGTAGCTTTTCAGAAAGAGGCAGATGAGACCTTAATTCACTACTTACATTATTTTACACAATAAAATGCAGAAAAGCATACTAAAGTGCTGTGCTTCATTTATTCTGAAATCTCAAGCTGAAGAGTTCTTCCTATTCCAGACTAGTCTTAGTTCACACTTGAGATATTTTAAAGGTCACCATGAAAAGTGTCTTTAAGCCTTATTAATATATTCAAATCTTTCATAGTACATCTGCCTCAAAAGCCGCAAATCAGACTGGGGGAGGGAAGAAAACAAGTTCAGATGTGCCTACAAGTAACAGAAGGCAAAGAAAAAAAAGGCCATTTAAACTTGAGGAAAGCAGATCCAGAAAAATCATTTAAAACCACAACTTACACTTCCGAAGCAGGTCTCTGTTTGTAAGAGATGGAGCACGAGCTATCACTGCTGAGGGGTCTGAGGACTGAACACAGGCACCGCATTTTGAGAGCGTTGTGACACAGCTTGGCTCAGCAACCCCTCTACTGCAGCTTTTAATTTCCTAGGGCTAAACTTCCCAGTCAAGCTCCTCTCCCAGGGACTGCTGCTTGGCGTATGACATCAGCCTGCACACTTGCAGGCTCAGGGATCCTCCAAAGTGGGGGAGGCACAAAGAGTTTTCTGACTCAAGCTGATCTGTATTCCATGCTCCAGTTACTCAGAGTAATTGTCCCATGCTTGGGACATGTTATCTAAGAGAACACAAGAATCTAGCAAAATTAATATTTGAACAAGCAAAGATTTGTGAATAGCCTTCTTGGTGCTGAGAACTGGCTCGATACTTGCCACTTAGCAAAATAAAAGAGGCAGGTGTTTGTCAGTAATTTTTGGCTGCTTTTTCATCAACTTAATTGTCTTTTGGGAAGATTTTTCTTTTGTTTGTTTTAAAATAAACACAGTGCTGTTTAAACAAAGTAAAGAAAACTTAACACCACACTCCACTCCTCCAAAAATTACATACCTAATGCTGGTTACATTGGATCTGCACTGTCCATATTTCTTCAGAAGAGTCTTATGTCCACTGATCAGTGGGAGTTGTTAAACTTTTTTTTTTTTAATTACGTTATCCACCTTTCAGTAATTTCTATATTTAAATACTTTTCCTCTTGTCATTTTTGGATGCAGTCCACACAAAGTGCCAGTCCTAGCTTCTGCCCTCTCTTTTTTTTTACTGGACTTTCTCCTTGTACTGAACTTTATGGCTTGTGATCTTCCCCAGGTAGGTAACACTTCATGTTCCTGGCACTCCTTACTCTGTTGTAATTACCCATTTCTGTACTTTGTATCCAACTGGGTTTCTTAATCTGATGGAAACTCATTCTTTTACACCTTCAGTTGCTCATTCTGTTCCTTCTCTTACTGGAATGCAAGCATCTGTCTATGATCAGAAGCACACAGAGGAACCAGAGCTATTTTGACTAAACACCACGTTATCGAGGCAGTACTGCTCTCACCAGCTGTCAGACTGAAATGGTTAATGATTTATGCATTCTAGGAGACTTTTGCAGGCTTTTGACCTCTGATGGGCAGTTGGGCCCATCCCTCCCTCCAGTGCTGAAGGTGTCAAGCCCTGAAAAGGCAGAAGGAGCCCAGTTTATACCTCTGATGGCCCTTTAAAGCCCATCCCCCCCTCTGCCAATCTTGAAAGGTGGGAACCAGGCCAGACACAGAAACTCTTCGAAGGCCCAGGGAGAGTTTGGAGGCTCGAGGCATGGCCCGTGACACTGACCATGGATATAATAACTCATAACTTCTTGGAGTGTGGGGGCTTCCCTCCTTCACCCCCAGCAGATCAAGGCCACCACTTCAACTGACAGACATGGAAGCGGCAACTACCAAGTGTCATCGCTGGACCCCGTGGGCGGTGACTATATACGTTTTTCCACTGTTATCTTTTCTTTTTCCTTACTCTCCCTTACTCTTATCCTGTCTTTCTCCCCTATGCATTTCCCCCCCTCCAAAGGTTATCTCTATGCCACCTTGTTATATGACAACACCCAAAATGCTAGCATACCTGTCGATACAAAATAGTTAAAATAAACCTTACCAATATATGTTTTCAGACACCGATTATTCAGTGTCGTTTCACTCTAATCCACCCCAAGGGAATTATTGATAAGAACCTGGGCTACCCTCCTCCCCTTTTCCTGGGGCGGGTCGTAACACCAGCTAGCAAAATTCTCTCCTAAAATAATACCATATATTGGATCACCTACCCTTGCACTTGAACTGGGATCTTCAAGAAAAATTATGAGATACTAGAAACAAACCTGACACAATGGAGTCACACGGGTATGACTGTTACAGAATAAAGTAAACAAAACAGGGATCCTGCACACTGGCACTATAGCTACTATAAGGGTACATGCAAAATACTGTGCTCTGCCAGATACACTACTCAACTGTACCTGCCAAACTCCACCTCTTCAGCTCTAGCCAGTGGCTTAAGACTCAATTACAAGATACGATGACAGATTTGAAGAAAAATTACTGAATCCTTCAAAATAATTGATTTATTACACAGAAAAAAGTTAAATTCAGGGGGAAAAAAGTATGCAATAGATCCAAAACAATTTCTGAGACAAAATGCACCTACCAAATCTCAAGACAGTATAAAATTTGAGAAATTATGCTGTGTACCAACTCTAACACACAGATAAAACTTATAAAGCCACAACTGGAACCAAGAGAATCTGTCTCCAAACTTTATAGAAAGCTTTTGTTGTTGTAGTGATTATCAGAGGAAAATACAACCTCAGAAACAGATAGCTCTGGAACCTGAATTCCTGTTTGGGGCTCCATTAGGTTTTATTCCCATTTCTTCATGGTCATATACACTTAGGTCCCTAATAATACTTATTTTAATATTTATTAATAATTAAACTTATTAAATGAAATATGTTTGTGGCTTTAAAGATTTGAACATCAAAAATCTCTTATTCTTTAAATAATATAATCGCCTTCACACCTCACTACATATTTACATAAACGTGCACATACGTGAACATATATGCACACACATCCCCTTATTCTGTAATAACTGAATAAAAGCCCCCACGTTGCTGCTGCAATGGCAAAGAAGAGAAAAGAGGAAACAGACAGGCATTCATATTGGATGCCATTTAAAAAAAAAAGGGGGGAAAAAGGCAAAAAAAAAAAAGACAGTCACATTCCAACTGAATACCCCTTTTAAATCTCTAATTCCACCCAAAGTACTGCTATTTAGAACTGGCTTCACAAAAATGCTATTCAATTTTTTGTCTAGAAGTCCACAGTGATTCTGAGTAACTTAACATCCTGTTTTATATATATATATATATATATATGTATATGCATAGACACAGACTCTTTAACTAGGTGTCAACAACATTTTAACAGGTATTACAACACTGCTTGAAGAGCACGCTTAATACCTCAGCAAATGACATATAAAACCCTCATATGTATAATATTCCACCAAACCAGACAACTGCTTACAATTTTGATGCTACAGTGATCCAACTGGTTAAAGAAAAAACACAGTTAATGCTTCAGTTAATGACAGCCAATTTTCTTCAAGTTATTTTTAGTCAGCGACAGTAAAAAAACAATATTATATTTTATAGAATAAAGAAAACCAAAACCAAAATAGAGGAAAAGTTTCTGAAGTTTCGTCTAGGGCAACTAGCTAGGAGATGTTTTTGATTTCTTTTTTGTTGGTATAGTTCCCAGCAAAAACAAGTGAGCCTAATAAACTGCAGAAAATACTAATTTTGTGATATAAGAATTTGACTTAAAATTATTTGCTAGGTTTTTTTGTAAAAAGGCTTTCAGAGGCACAGTTAATACATACCTGTTCATTTTACGAAGTGCACAGAGTTCATGGCAAGAAATAATTTTCTGTAGACAGTAAGATTATTACAAATCAAATACGTTCAATATCAAACCAATCCAGATTGCTCCTTTTTCCTCTCTCTAAAATGCCACTGCATAGCACAGCTGTTACAAGCATGATATTTAAATCTAAGTATTCCACAAACACCTATTTCTCTCTCTTATTTTTTGCTGGTATTAAAACACATACAATGGTTTTAAATCCTCTGCTAAAACTGTACTCGTAAAAAAAAAACAACAAAACATCATCTTTTCTTAAAAGACTTAAATCTTGGTCTTTTATCCAGTATTAAGTGCAGTGCAGTTGTTTCATCATTATTACAATCATGACTATCCTCAAACCTCATGGTAATTTTTACATTAAGTTTTATAACAGATGCATTTACACATTAAAAATATCTCAGCTAAACAGACAAGGAGACAGTTCTGACTATTTTCCAATCAGTCTGTTATTCCCCACTTTCTCCATACTTTTAAAACAATGTAATTAATAGTTTTCTGGCATTCCGAGAGGAAAAGGTTCAGAACTGCTTAAAGCCACTTTCTGATTTCTTCATGGCAGTTGTCTCAAGCTAAATATTTAGTCAAGCCACTTGCTAATTACAGCAATGTTGGACAACAAAAATTAAGGTATTACAATAATAAAATAAGGGTAATTAAAAACAACAGGATTTAATTCTGTTGAGTCATGTTTGGCAACACAATAGCATTAAACAGAGAACTGCCTATCACAACTTCTCTCCCTTAAGCTATCTCATACAAAAAACACAATTGCTTTGAACCTGCTTCCACATCCAAATTATTTAACTCCTCTATGATACTTATATTGGCTCTGCCAGGATTTGATATCAAGCTGACTTCACAGACCTGAAGCTGAATTTTTCTTAGGACTATCTATGCACAAAGAAACATGAAGGAGAAGAAATGCTTCTCTTCTCCATTTGCAGAATAAACAGGTTTCCTCCCTCACATTTCTATCACCGTTTCTCAGAGTTCAGAAAGTTAGGATAATCTTTTACAAGAATCTCCAAATCTAAAGAAATGTAGATGATCACTTCATTGTCACACATCATCTTCCATCTATAGTTTAAATCCCAGACCTTTGTATGGAAAGAGCATAAAGGCACGAACAAACAAAAAATCTAAGCCCAAGAGTATTACAAGCCCCACAGGCACAGATCACCCAAGTATTTTAACCATTTATCAAAAATAGTACTAGAAGAGGGCCATTTGAAAGAAAGCAAACACTAAAGGATTTCATCAGGGAGTTTTAAACATTTTTTTGTCCTACTGAATTTCAATAACAAAAACTTACCTTCTTTCTGCCTATACTGTAATGTCAATTTGCATCTTGATTTTTTAAACCAGGGTTGAAACATATTTGCATGTATTACTAACAAATGATACTTAGTTTTTTTGTCTAAAACTAGGGGGTTTATCTTCATAATATTATGAGTAAAGCTCACAAATACGCCACATGATGTTGCTGTTAAAATGAAATTTGAGTTCCTTAAAGAAGCTAACACTATAGTAAAAAATCAATTGTGCTCCTCTTCATTTACAAAGTGCTAAGAATACTCAAAATTCTTGAGGATGGATTTCTGTCCATCACAAGAAGACAAAAAAGGAAGGGGGGATGAATCAAAAAAGAATATATATCTTGCTAGAATTTGTCCTATGGCTAACCTTCAGAAGGAGGTCATGGTTCTGTCCTGCACCACACAAGCAAACATAAAAAGCCCCAAAATAACATGATTCAGCTTGTGGGTCATCAGGAGAATACAAAAACATAGCAAAAGTTTGTGAAAGCAGATTTCTTGAATTAAATTCTGGCCTCAATACTTTTCTCTCAAAGTGATACAGGCCATCCTCTATGCAAATTGAAGGCCTGTTCAAAAGCTGAGCAACCTACATCATGTTAACTTGGCATCCTACTTCTTACACACAGAAAACAGTAATTTTGTAAACTTAAAAAGCTCACAATCGTATCACTCAAAAGTAAAGCTAAGGGTATACGATTATGAAGTTAAGTACATACAGACACACAGGATTTTACAGGGCTAAGTTACAGTGCACCGACTGTCTAGAAAGCCTACTAGTAGTCATGTCAATTATGCCATGATTTTACAAACTTGTTTTGATCTCAACATTTTTAAAACAAAGATGACAACCAGTAACATTTGTTTTACATATTCAGAGTCCAGCATGTGTTCTTTCAATGAAAAAATTCTTTCAAATAGTTGATAACACTGTCAAAAGTGACAAGCTGGTCCTGATCATACGAAACAGCTTTGTGTCACGGGGCTTTTTGTCTTTTTTTTTTTTTTTAAATCAATATTTTTTCCTTTAACAAGGTTTACCATACCAAACACATGTCAAAAGAGACATCATAGCTTCACAGCGCAAGTATGTTGCACACCTTTTGGTATCAGACTTAAAAAACCACAAAGTAAACATACCTGTGTTCTGTGAGAACATTTACTGCTGATGGATGGTTGGCACAGTATGTAAGGTATAAGCTTTTCATTTGAGGCATCAAATTTAGAAAACATCCTCCAACCCTCTGCTGAGCTTCAGGCAACCTAAAAACAGAATAATGAATATGAAAATACTGTAATACCAACCAGACACAGAAATAAATTAAAGCCTAGAAAAGCAGTGTATATTGTGTGCTGGTTTTGGCTGTGGTAGAGTTAATTTTCTTCACAGTGGCTGGTATGGGGCTGTGTTTTGGATATGTGTTGAACACGGGGTTGCTAATATCGAGATGTTTCTGCTATTGCTGAGCAGGGCTTACACAGAGCCAAGGCCTCTTCTGATTTTTGTACTGCCATGCCAGCAAGAAGGCAGGGGGGAAAAGGGAAGCTGGGAGGAGAGACAGCCAGTACAGCTGACCCCAACTGACCAAAAGGATATTCCATACCATAGGACATCTTGCTCTGTATAACACTGGGGGAAGAAGAAAGAAGGGGGGATGTTTAGACTGATGGTATTTGTCTTCCCAAGTAACTGTTGCACATGAGGGGGCCTTGCTTTCCCAAAGATGGCTGAACACCTGCCTGCCCATGGGAAGTGGTGAATTAATTCCTTGTTTTGCTCAGCTTGTGTGAGAAGCTTTTGCTTTTCCTATTAAACTGTCTTCATCTCAACCCACGAGTTTTCTAGCTTCTACCCCGTTCCCACTGTGGGGGAGTGAGCAAGTGGCTCCATGAGGCTGGGCAGCTGGCTGGGGTAGAACCAGGACACACCGTCTGTTTGGTTTCGTTTTGTGATTTTTGTTTTGTTGTTATTTTTGTTTGGGTTTTTTTTATAAAAATAACAGAGAGATTTCTATGGTTACTGACCAGCATCCAACAGTTTTCTCCTCCTTCTGCTTACGCCACCATAGTATAGGCAGAATATAATACATACCTGTAGAACTGTCATTCAGCAAAATATTTTAAAAAATTAATGGTAATTAGCACCTTCTTTAAGGAATTAAATTTTCAGTGAATACACCCCTCTGTTAGAACAGCTTATGATCCACTTATATATGCCATGACAAATCTTAAAAGCACTATTTCAGCAATTAAGACAAAAACTGGACAGAGTAGCAACAGGATTCTCTACCTTACACAAGCAGAGATGATGGGATTTAAATATTCATTAAAAGATCCAAGTACCCTCTTAAGCTCTAATAACACAAATAGAAACCAGTTACAGTGCAGTAACAGGCTGTTTTTACACAATTGTCACTCATCTTCGTTTTTAAGGACCATAAAGCACTTTTATGTTGGGTTGTAACCAGGGCAAGAATGCTGCTTTACCACCATCAGTGCAGAAATACTTTCTATATCTTTCATGTTCAGATACACCACATTTGCTAAACAGTGAAGGAAAATTTCACAATTCTGTTCAGAAGAGCTTATTTTGTCTAGCATAAAATGGTGCTTAAATAATAGCAGTCTCAGTGACTTCAAAAAAAGGTGACTTAGAAGAAAACCTTACTTTCACACACTCTTAGTAAACCTAATCAGTTTTGATCAAGTTTTCCAGAGAAATATACACATATTCATACAAGTAAAGAAGGACAGGATAAGAAGGAAGACAGTATGAATATACACAATGTAATTTTCAAAAGTTTTTAGCAGAAACTGTTATTGCACATTGCAGCAAGAAAATATCTGGAGTATAAATATCTGAAATTGGCTGCATGACTCCAGCTTAGAACTGGAACAACCAGCAGAGAGTACAAGTCTGACTTCTGATTTCTGCATCAATATAAGCAGGGTGAGGGTGAAAGAAAGAGTGCAGCTCTTCCAGTCTTATTCCTATTAACTCCTTAAGCCGTATAGGTGAGATGTAAAAAAGCACACTCACATACTTTTTTATAATCTCAAATAACTTTCAAGTTATACACCAACTGACGGAAAAAAGCATATACTCTAACCAGCCATGCATCCTAACTGCTACTATGCCCCCATTCTCAGAACCACACAGAAATACCTATACAGGGCTGCTTCCTGTGTGAGAACAAATAAACTGGACAAACAAAAGAGCAATATTGTAAGAGTGTCAGAAGGGATGAAACTCTTCTTTTCGACAGAGCGACTCCCACTTGAAGGACTAAGCCTCTTCAGCTGTAGGCTGTAGGGTATGGCTAATAGCCAATTGTATAACCCACACTGAAGCTAACCAGAAGATGGGACACTAAACTTTCATCAGTCTTAGACTACAAACCTGTTCCTGACACCTTGCCTAAACCCACTGTACAACATGTGCACGACGAAACGTTTCAATTTCTCCATGCACTTGCTCTACTTGCATAAAGACTGCATTTCCTAACAAAAGTATGCAGTCTTTGCTTCTTTGCAAGATGAGACAGTGGATTTTGTTGTTATTGTTCTCGTTATCTATTTTACTACTCTTAAACCCAGTATTTCACTCTGCTATAAAGCTAAATGAGCCCTCAGTAAGTACTCAATAGATATAGTGTTTGTACAATCAAAGGGCTCCACACAAAGATCAGTTCCAACAATTCTCTCTTGAAGAATATTGTTTTTCTGAAAAAAAAAAAAAATTAAAAGTCAAGATTTTCTGTAGTTGTCCTGAACATGTACATAAAAGTTCCTAGATATCAATATTCAGTATATTCCCTCTGGAAAAAAGTGAGAGATGCTCCAGTGAACCTCAGCAGAAGAGAAAACATTCAGCTTTCCAGGACAACCACTCCTCCAGACAGGGGATGTTCCCATCCCGCTCAAACAGAGTCATCTTGTCCCACTCCTTAGCTCTGCTCATAGTAATCAGAATTCAGAGTTCATGCCAAGAAATACTCCCCCAAATTTCAAAACACTAAGTCTATCTCCTACTAAGCTGTTCAGTCCCTCTGCACAGCGTGGGAAGACCTACCCCAAATGAAGTCAAAATTGACTGTAGAGATGTTCAAAATGCGAGGCAGGGGAAACACGCTTCCTGATTTGAAAGCGATGTTCATTACAGACACCCAGAAAACAACAGCTGAATCCCCAGCACACACATCATGCCAGATACACTCTGACCACATTATCAGCACGCCCTATATTAAAGGCTAGGGCTCATATTTTACTGTCTGCATCTTTATTTCTCTTGGGAAAAAAAAAGTTTAAATTCTGAGCAGCATTGATTGTCTGGTTTTGTGGGTTTTTAGGGGAAAATGAGGGGCAATCCCCAGCATACTGACAGAATGCTATTCTTACAGCCTGCCTAGCAGCATTTCCTGCCTAGCAGCTGTTCCTCTTTAAATAAATCTAAGCATGAGCTAATAATAAATTCTTCGAGTAATAGATGCAGCCAAAGTTGCAAACTCTGAAGACATACTCAAGGCATATAACTCACTATTAAAGAGCAGGAGGCTCCAATATACAGTTGCTAAAAATGGTTAAATTCCCATTTCATACTGTAGTGATGTGGGTGGAGGGTGAATTATGGCTGTTTGCACCAAGCAGACATCTGTGTCTTCTCCGTCTGCTTTCTTTTAGCAGAATCAAAGACTGACATTATTCTCTTTCATGTGTTGCACATGCATTGCCACTTTATACTGCACATTCTTTGTTGAATTAAGCTAATTAAAAGACTTTATAAGTGGGTGGCAACTTATTCCCTTTAACTTTTCTAATCCATGCACTAGTTGCAGGTGTTCTACAATTTTCAGTAGATAACTTATCTATACCTCCTTTAACTGCTGAAAAACTAACAATTTAATGTGTATCACCACATCATACAAACCCTTTGGTAATTAATGTGTTCAATAAAAAGCACAGTTATTTCACAATTCATTCTGAAGTTGTCATCCCAATATTCTTCTCATATTTGGTACTTTAATTAAAAAGGAATCACATAAATATTTATACATATATATAAACTATAACAACTTCAGTTCTAAAAACCCAAAGGCATCTTTTAATTCTATTTACAGATGTAAGAGAACCAAAACAAAGGCTCTGCTGTTGTAGACATGCTAGAGGAATCATCATATGACTATATCTAAACTACCTGACATTATCTGCTTGTTGGAGTTATATCCAATGGCTATCACTTCTGTTTCTCCAGATTTAAAATGGGCTCCCACTGCCTGGTAATTTAAGGAAAGAAATAAAAAAGTAAGTGTGATTGAACAACAAGGTTAGTTTTAAGACAGATCAAAACCAGCAATGAGAACTGAACTAAAGCTGGCCTGACAGCTGACAGAAAAAAGGTGACAATACAGAATATCTGATCTTCTCCACTTCCTCCCACAAAGATAAACAGCAGAATTTACTTCCACTCTCTCAGCCTCTTGAACGAGCTGGAGCATCAATAGTAAGTTTGCCATGCTTGCAGGAGGTCAGTACAGAGAATGCCTTGAACTTAAAAGCTGATAGCAGAAAAGTGAAGGTCTGTAAAAATTATTACAGGATAATTGTGATTAATGACTCCAAGAGATGCAGTTTGTGAAGAAACATAGGATTGGATGTCATCTCCAGATGCTTTACAGTTAACAATGTTACTGAAATAAGGGGTCACTTCTCAACTTTCTGAGCTACTGTTTGCACAAAACTAGGCAGTATTCAACTAATTTACAACACTTCAGTCTAATTTTCAATGCTCTCTTCAAAACCACACCTTTCACTACTTGTCTCTTTGCCTTACCTATCAGACATCAGTTACTATGTATGTTTGTTTCAGGATAACTAAACTCGTTTGTGTTCACATTTACTTAATAGTGATAGTCTTGTTTCTCTTGATACCCATGATAACCAAAAGTAAAGGATGATACTTGGATAAACCCTTAACAGACTTAATTTGTATCTGCACTCCAAAACTAAACCTGAAACACTAATTAGTTTTGGATTACATTAAAATAGTCTCCCTCTCACACCCTGGCTTCTCCCTTCCTTTTTTTTTTTTTTTTTTAATTCCATTCCACTTCAGGAATAGAAGTATCTGCTTGCACTTAAACACAGAACACGATGACACAGTTACTGTGACTGCAAGAGAAGGGGCATGAGGAAGAGGGGACAAGAATCGAGCTATGGTTGCTACAGGGCAAGGGGATAAGTCTGTGATACTATCTGAAAGACTTCAATTTCCTACAGAGAAGATTATACCTAAGCAGTTCATGCAGGCTGGTGTCACACCACTTAGACCTGTGTGTCATGTGCCTGTCCTTATTGAGAAGTACAGCCATAGCCTGACAGCTTCTGTTCCCGGGTAAATGGAAGAATTTTTTTTTGGAGCAGGGGTTCAAATTAGGTTCAATCTCCAGCTACAAAAATACCCATAGAGCAATACTTTCAGTGTGATCATTTCAGCCAGAGATTACAAAGGCAGAAATAATCCCACAATGTGGACAAGTTCAAGGAGGACAAACCTCTAGCAACGAACTAGAAAAGCTTCAAGGCTGTGAGCAGGGTGGAAGGGTGGCACACAACTAAAATCAACCCAAAATTCAAATAACTGTTTCCCCCTAAAACACACAAAGTACCCACTACAGCATATTACGTTCCAAAAAAACCCCCACAACCCAATGTTTAACAACACGAGGATTAAATAAACCAAAGTGGTGCAGGCAAGAAGAAGTACGGTACGGGAAAGTTTCTGCTGCTGAAGCACGTGCCAAGATTTGTTAAAAAGAAAATTCAAGTGAAAAACTGTCTCAAGGTGGGTCTGGAATTTAAAATTCAACTCATGCCCAAGAACACAATTTTTTTTGAGCAAAGCAGGCCGGTAGCTCTACAACAGGCAGGACATTGGCATTTGTTCATTCTGACATGTCAAGTTAGAAAAAACACCCCACCGGATGTTGCAATGTGAAGTGCCTCAATGATGTAACTTCTCTGCCAAAAATAAAATAAAATTATAAATCTATTTTCAGCCCTGGAGCTAGTCTGGGTTTACAGAACAGATTCACCAGCCAAAAAAATATGGCAAAATGACAAAGAGAAAAAAGCCAGTAGAGCAAGCATTCTTCTACAGGATGGGAATCATGATGGACTAGATTCCAAACACAAGGACACTATGATGAAAATTAAACTGAAAATACAACTTGGCACGACAAGCATATTTATGGAATGACAATAATACAAAATATTTGCAGTAACCCTTCAGTAACTCCAGGGCATCACTTCCTGTGCCCACCTACTAGCATCCAGTATGTACCTAGTTTATTACACAGCAACATTTCACTTAGCAGAAAGAACAAATAAAGGACATTATGCATTAATATTTAAGGCATATGATCTCCTACTCCACCTTAACAAAATGTTTCAAAAGATGACAGTTTGTTCCACGCAAGGTACTTTATTTCCCTAACTTCTGATTCACAGAAACAAAATCGCGGTAACAAAAGAATGAGAAAACAAAGCACAGTGACAAGAAAAGAAAGGAAACATTTGAGTTTGTTGACAAATGGTCACTTTCAGGGATTTAGACACTTTACTGATGAGGTCTGGAATGAATATCCTTCTTTCTCACACACAGCATGAAAGAAAGACCATTTCAAGAATGTTTCCATTACACTGCTGAACAGTCATCTGAACTACACCATCCTCCCTTCCCTTCTCTCAGGTCTAAGTTGTATAGAGGCAGGAGAGAAGGGCAGAAGACAGGTGGTAGGAGGGAAGTCAGCAACAGTCCCAGGCATATGGTACTGCCTAGTGGAGATGCAGCTTATACTTTGTCATGACAAAGCTGCTTGTTCACACAGAGCAGGTCAGAAGTGAGGAAGGAGAGGTCAAAACAAGACACACTAAGGGGACCTAAAGATCATTGTTGCCAAAAGAGGTATTTTCTCCTGCATCCAAGACATTCATTCATTCATTCAGCAGACTGAAACTTGTCTAAGCCCTTAAATTCAAGCAATTCAAATTACTAACTTGGCAGAAACCAAGAAAATTTGGAGTAGGAATGTGACCATGTAGACAAGGAAAATGACAGAACTGAGGTTAGAAACAGAAATTTTACTTTCAGTGGAGTTTTAACACCAGAAAGTTGTTAGGACAATGCAAATGTGCACTTTCTAGCATCCCCAAGTGCTGAGGTAACAAGCTGAAAAATACCAAGTTACCAATTCAGCCTCAACTACAGAAAGAGGAAAAGTGTCTTCATCCCCTTCTTTCTGTGCTTCGTGCTTCCTATAGCAGCACAAGCACTGAGGGGTTTTCTTTAATTCAGGTTGTTCTTTCTGTCTATCCTGGCCACCTCTCCCAGCACCTTTTCATGACTACCATTGTTCAGGCCAGAAGAATACTAAGCACAAGCATTCTCAGAATGCGCTTC
This sequence comes from Lepidothrix coronata, assembly GCF_001604755.1. Classification (NCBI taxonomy): domain Eukaryota; kingdom Metazoa; phylum Chordata; class Aves; order Passeriformes; family Pipridae; genus Lepidothrix; species Lepidothrix coronata. Next base: position 4,437,148 of record NW_016690240.1, read on the forward strand.
ATCCAAGTCACCTCCTTCTCCACTGTTGCACCATTACATAAGGTCTGTTCATTCTTTCTCTTACTTTTAAGAAAGTTCTTAAAATTCATGCCCCCAAAACAAAACCCACCATTTCCCTACTAGTATGCAATTGCATCATGGAAATTTGTAAATTGCCGTTAAACTAAATCAAAATTTCTACCTCTGCAACTGCATCCTAGGGCCAATATCTATCTGTACAAGCAATCAATACATTCTCCAAACACCTATTACTGTACTGCTGTGGCAACAATTCTTAAAGTGAGAAGAAAAAAAATTACGCCCAACATTAGCAACAAATAAAGTAATAAAAAAATATTTGCATGTTAGAATTTTACTGTATCTCATATGCATAGTACTTACTTGGTGCATTCTTCTAAAGACTGTACAAGCATTTGCTGGAAAGAACTTATTTCTTCCAGGTTTCCCATTAAGTATGAAGTATTTGCCAAGGTTAACCTGGAGCCAAAGTAAATAAAACATGCTTAGGTTTGCAGTTATTGACTAACTGTGCATTAATACAATCTACAGTGCTAAAAGAAAGTGCTTACTGGTTCTTAGATCAAGGACCTGACTGTTTCAGTCAGCAAGCAAACTGAATAAAAGCAAGCCCTGCCTCAAGAACTTCATAGTCCACAGAGGAAAATACACATTGACATTGAAATTTTGACCACGTTAACCCTCCCCAATACATGAGAGATCTCAAACTTAATTCAAAACACAGAACAAACTCACATACTTTTCACTGGCTTGTAATGGTCGCAGGTAGTTTGAAAGCATTGTTTGTAGCTCCTTAGCATATTCATTTTCTGTTTCTAATATATTTTGTAGCACCTACAATAAATGACAATTGCTAATTGGTATTTTTTAAGACCAGTTTTAAAGCACACTAAAATTTACTTAGCATAAGAAAAACTTAAATGGGTGTTCCTACATTAAAAATGCAAGTATCAGCAAGAAAGCATTGAATACTATACATCTATGAAATTCATAGGGAAAAAAATCCACTATACACATGATGAGCCATCCTTCAGCCATAAATAAAAACAGTGGTAAGCTAACAGGAATTTCACTACTTAAAAACTTTAGTGCAAAATCTGAATGTTATACAGAGTGCTCTTCCAAACCCAGGGGCAATTATTCCTCCTATGTTCTTCAGAACAGTCACAGATCATCAGAGGCTGGTAAAGCACAATAGAAGTTGTAAGAGAAAAGAACAAATAATGTTGTTTTCTCAGTCTCAATTACAACACATTACAACTAATCTTGCTGGCAAAGTGTTTACTTATTCAGATGCGCTGTTCTACCTAGAACATCTGAATATTAATGGATTTACAAATAACAAGTAGTTTCCAACTTTATTTAGCAAAATGTTTAGCGTTATTACATTATTTTTAAATGGGGCTGCCCAACCTTCCGCTGGGAATACACTACCATGAGAAAACTACAACAGATTCTGACGCAAAGCCAAGAATTTATAAAATACAGCACACACTTGGGTTTTGGCTGAATATAAACCAACAACTGGAATACCCCCAAATATGTACAGGAAAACATTTTACTGGGCCATCTCCAGGGAGTCTGCTTTAGGATATCCTCCAATATAGTCACATCAGGTTCCACTGTGCTTCTAGATGGCAACTTATTTTTTTCTCCAAAAAGTTAATGGTTTAGCAAGACAATCAACAGAATTAAATGTAGTTCAGTGAACAGAACTGAACTTTGAAAACTTATTGCTATTCACTGGTCATAAGCCACACCACAAACCTTCTCATTTTGCTACATGCCATATTTCTCAAGTCTACAGTAATATCTCATTTCAGCATTTATAAGAACGACTGTAATTGACTGCATTATTCACTGTTGTAGTCAATACTCTTTCTTAGGAAGTAAAAAAAGCTATTCATTCCTAAATGCAAACCTGATGAAATAACTTTAAATAGATCAGTATGTCAATGAAGAATTCACTGCTCCTTTCATTGGTGTCATTGATTCTGCTTATTCCTTGAATGCTTCTATTCATTTGGAGAGAGAGAGAGACCATTTTCGAGTTCATTCTTTTGTTGCAAAACTGAATCCTGAACTGAAGATTAAAATGTCTCCATTCTCTGCTAAATGCTGTGGCAGAAGAATGTCACACAGAAAGTTACAGCTACTAAGAAATTACAGTATACAGTACAACATGGACACACAAACTTTAAAAAAGCTAAGGATTTTTTTGACCATTTAGACCACAGAAATAAAATATTTCCACCGATCATAGTACTAATTAACCCCCATATTCTCTTACACATATATAAAACAAAGAAAGTAAATTGTTAAAATGGTAATATAAAAGTACTTTATATAAAAGCATCTGTGAGGTTCAAAACTAAATGCAAGACCAATCTTTTTCAATACGTTTTTTTCTACAAAAACCTCCTAGCCCAAAGTTCTTACACAGCCATTAGTAGGGAAAAGCAGACTGAAAACCAAGGACACAGCGTCCCAATGAAGCACTGAACAGTATTAAAAGACATTCAAAGATAAAAATCAACAAATTTGCTAGAGATCTTGAAGGGCTGCACCACTGGTCCATTTTCTCAAAGACTATTTTCATTCTCTGCTATAAACAGCTGCCTGAAAAGCTTGAAATAAAACTAGTTTTATGTTGGACACACTCATTTTCCTGTGCTAGTCTGGATTTTTATTTGAGGATTTTCTTTGCAATACAGAGAACATGGGATTGGAGGAAAAAGACTTAAGTGGGGCAGGGAGACAATAACAAGAAAGCTTAAAAACTAGAATTAGCATTTTGACAATTAGTGGAAAAAGGAAAATAAATGCAACTGTAAATAAAACTATGCTACAAAACCTATGCTGAGTACCAGATGCACTTAAACTTTATGTTATTTTAGTAGTTCACACTACTACACACTACTTCAGATATACATAGCTTTAAACACTTCCCAGGACACACTAAAACTATTTCAGTTTTTTTTTAACAAGTACAATTTTCACTGCATACATTTTTTGAAGAATAACTTTGTTTATACAGTTTTAAAACATTATTTCTGTGAAATCTCACATTATTCCAGCTTGACTTACCTACCTCTCTGAGAAGCTATGAGGATTAAACGCTTGGACTGTGCTTTGAAGTGACAAGTAGCCAGCACTGTAATTCAGTATTTTGGCACCAGAGAACCCTTACAATTCCTCATATCCACATCTCACCCACATGATCTAATAATCACCTTTCTTCCCTTTCCTGTTTTCTGTGCATTCTGGCTGCTGCAAGACCCCATGAGACCTTGAAGACCTTGTTTCCACAACTCCACCACAACATTTGCACAGATAAGACCAAGTACCAAAAGAGCAGCGTTGAAGTGGCAGCTTTTGCAGTCTGTAACACTGATGAATGGCAAGCACAGACAACTGAGCTCATACAGCACCAGCTCTCTCAATCACACAGCATACAAAATTCAAGCATGGTTAACAATTCTGTCACACAAAACCTCAGTCATCTCCCTAAGGCAATAACTATCACCCAAAAATGGATTTGAAATGAGCTACATGAAGCCAATTGCCTTCCAAATCAGAGGGAAAAAAGGCAGAATACAGACACACTTGGGCATGATCCGTTAGCACATTCCCATTTTTTCACAATAGTATGGCACTCAACCAAAATACCTCATGCTTCGGCGAAATGGTGATCAGTATCCAATTTTCCTGAATCAGAATTTGCAAGATGAATCCCTTAAAACAGGTCCTTGAGAGGGGCAGTGTAAAGCACTGCACAAGTATATCATATCTCAAAGGTTCTCAAAAACTCTTATGAAATTCAGTAGACACAAACTCTTGATCCAACTTTAACAGAACGGCCCCAAAAGAAATGTTTATTTTCCATTACTTTTCAAACACTTAAATGAAAAATGAGGTCGTCCAAATACTCATAACTATGGAGAAATTTGCCTATTTCTTTACCTGCTTTTAGAAAAGCTACTTAATCGCAAGGCAACTGTAAGTGGAGATAACCTATCTTTATTTTGGACACTAAGTTATAAATTCTCCAGGGATCTCAAGTAAAAATAAAACTCAGAGTAACACCTGCTCTGTTTTCAGAGAATAACATGCAATGAAATGCCCACTTACTCAGTAGTTACTAAATTACTTCTACATGAAAAATGCTCGATGCTTGATCATGAGTCTGGTTCATATTGCACACTGCTGTAGACTTGTACCATTTTATGGAGGACAAGACCTCGGCATTCTCTACTAACCTGCATTCCTCAGCCAGGCAAAATGTACATGTATAACACATGTCTGTCTTCTCAGCAACACTTACTGCAAGGTGCAACTAATTAAGCACACTGAGACTAGAAAGTATGTGGTTTGTATTACGAACTTCAGACAGAGCTCTGTGAATCCATAAAGAACATATTTACAAGGGTGAGAAGAACAAAGGAAAGCAGTGAAAGCAGTTCCTCTCTTGACATTAAGCACCTTTCCCTTAGCCTATCCCAGTCCTCTTCCCAGAAAGGGAGCCTCTCCTACCACCTTCTGGACTTCCTCTGATCTGCTCTTTGATTTTGTCCTCAGTCCAACGAATGTACCCACAGGTGCTGCTTGCACCTGCACAAAACCTTCCCCAAGAAAAACAGCAATAATCAATCAAGAGGGTTTAGAGTCTCAGCACATCCCCTTATGGTGGGAGATGGCCACAACTCAAAAATAGCAAGCAGTCCCAGAGTACCAGCCTCAATACATGCCTGGTTGTCAAGAGAGCCTTTAACACAGATTTTAATGCTTACTCTTTAACTCAAGCTACATCCTTTCAGCTACCAAAGGTTTATCTGGAGTTGTTCTGCTTTTACTTTAACTTTGTTATGAGTACAGATTGACAAGACTTCTAGAACAGAGAAGTCCCATGTCTGCAGCTTATGTATTAAGATAGAATAAAAACTCAACTTACAAGTTAAACAACTTTCAATTCAGAGAATGTGTTTGCTGTTTGTCTTCACTACATTTAAAATCATCCATATTTAATAATTATGAAAAATTTTTATTTTATAGGTATATTGGTATCTGTATTGGGTTTCTGTGGCTAGGTTTTGGGGGGGGAGGGGGCACTACAGGGGTGGCTTCTGTTAGCAGCTGCTAGAAGCTTCCCCAGTCTGGTGGAGCCAATGCCAGCCAGCTCCAGGATGGGCTTCCTGCTGCTGGCCAAGGCTGAGCCAATTAGGAATGATAGTAAAACCTCCATGATAATATATTTAAGAACGGAAATTTATTGCACAGTTGAAAAATTCCATCCAGTGAAGAGCAGAGTGAGAACATGGGAACAGCAACGTAGACACCAAGGTCAGTACAGAAGGACAGGAAGGAGGTTCTCCAGGAGCTGAAGCTGAGGCCCCTGCAGCTCGTGGTGCAGACCATGGCGGAGCAGCTGTGCCCCTGCAGCTCATGGAGGAACATAGGGGTGCAGAGACCCACCTGCAGCCCATGGAGAAGCCCATGCTGGAGCAGGGGGATGCATGAAGGAGGTTGTGACCCTGTGGGAGCCCCGAGATGGAGCAGGGTCCTGCCAGGGACCTGCAACCCATGGAGAAACGAGTCCACACTGGAGAAGGTTTTCCTGGTAGGACTTGTGGCCCTGTGTAGGACCCACACAGGGGGGTACAGCTGGTACAGCTCATTCCTGAAGGACTGCACCCAACGGAGAAGTGAGCCACAGGGCAGCAGTTTTGTGAAGAACTGCCTATGGGATGGACTCACGCTGCAGAGGTTCGTGAAGGACTGTCTCCCATGGGAGGGACCCCACGGGAGGAGGGGAAGGACTCCTCTCCCTCAGCAGTGGCAGAAATAACAACTGACCGTAACCCCCATTCCCCAACCCCCTGCACCGCTGGGCGGGAGGAGGGAGAACACAGAAGGACGGAGGGGTGGGCGAGATTATTTTACTTCTCATTCTTTCTTGCTCTGATCCTGTTAGTAATAAATTTAAGTAATATCCCCACTTTGAGTCTGTTTTGCCCATGATAGTGATCAGTAAGTGATCTCTCCCAGCTCTTAACTCATGAATCCTTCGCTGTTTTTATTTTTTCTCTCTTTTGTCCAGTTGCAGAGAGGACGCAGAGAGTGGCTTTAGTGGGTACCTGGCATCTAGCCAGGGTCAACTCACTACACCATCAGAAGCACTTCATATTTTTCTAGAAAATCTAAATGTCAACATGTCTAATTTAAGTTTTAGACACAGCAGTGGAGCCTTGCTTTCTCTGAAACACAGTGCATGCTATAGCACAGCCTCTCATTTTCTAAACAAAAAGAATAAAATGGCAAGTTAAAAAAAAAAGGTGGGGGTATTTGTCACTGTGAAAAAATGCGAAAACAGGCAATTACCCAGTTCACAGCAGACAGATTTGAGAACAGCACTTTAGGGGCAGTGCTCTAATTTACAACATATATGTATGTATGTATGTAAATAAATATGTATGTACAGCTGTATATATAATTATGAACTGGTCATTTCCACCCCCCATAATGTGTCAACAGTCAGTAAATAGCTAGCAGTGAAAACAGCTTGAATCTTATTAGACCAAGTTAAGTGTATCAAGAGAGCGGTACCTGAAAAAGATGAAAAATAACCTAATTCCAAGAGTAGGTGTCTGATGGTCACTAGTTTCCTTTTTTTTTTTAATTAAATTACTTTAAAAGCCAGCCATAGCTCTATTTCTAAAAGTATGGAGTAACTTGAGCCTCCACGATGATAGTAAGTTATCCAGGGAATAATTACTGAAAAATTCACAAAAGCCAAACGTGATATTTCAAAATTGTATGGCATATTATAACTTAGCTTCCTGAACAAATTCAGACATACTTTCTATTATTTTCACTGAAGTACACAATCAACCCCCAAAATGGTTTGCATTACTCTTACAAAGTGAAATATGCAAGCACAAGATTCAATTTATTTTGGACACAGTCAAACTGAAGTTTTAGTTAAGTCTAAATTAAGCAGCTGCAACTCTTACTTTTCATCATACTGAGGTCTATCAGAAAAAATAATATAAAACTGTAAATGAGGCATGTATTTACCAATTACTTTAAATAAACAAATAAATTAAACCAAACCCCCAAATCTAAATGTCTGATGTTCAAGGCAGCTCCCAATTTATTTTGATTAAAAACTTAATATAAATGCAGATTAAACATAAGAGCAGTCTTCTACCTAGCGAAGGAACTAAATTTTCTCCTGTACTGCAGTCACATCATCTTCCTTGCATTGAAAATCATAGGTTTCAACATCAAACAACAAAGACAAACACACTATAACAACTTCAGAAAAAAAAAAAAAGGACTAAAAAGAGAGATAGTGAAAACAAAAATAAAAAGGAAAACAATCCAATACTTTGTCACTGAATATACCACAGTAAGGTCTTTACTTCCTGCAGAAGGAAGGGTGTGCTTGCACAGGTACCTTCCACTCTGACTAGCAGGTGTGGGATACAATAGCCAAAGAACTGCAGCCCTCCCTTTTCCATGGAGCTGCAGCTACCAGCAGAGGCAGGGGGCAAGTCAGAGGGAGGAGCAGGAGGCTGCCTCACTGTTTTCAGTGAGGATACAATACACAAAACACCTCTGTTCTTCCAGGTGGTTGGTGTTATTCATGCCACAACCACACAAGTTGAAAACATAAAACGATTCTTTATGATCGTTGCTAAAAACTGACAAATAAAATGAAAACAATGGCAGCTGCTTCAAAGAAAAGGGAAAGAAACGTTGTGGTTTGGTTTTGCACCAGCAGGGAGCAGTGCTTAACAAAATCAGTAAGATGCTTTTTTGCTTCCCAATGTATCTGCTTTTAATAAATAAATGATTCTCAAAATGGTTACAACACACTTAAAGTCAGAGTTGGGTATGT
>NW_016690240.1:4448010-4481446 GCF_001604755.1 Lepidothrix coronata
AAAGTAAGTACTTGTCACTGAATTTATAATAATACAGATGTCTGGAAAGAAGAAACAAGAGTTATTTAAGGATAGAGGTAAATACTTGTCGCTGAATTTATAATAATACAGATGTCTGGAAAGAAGAAACAAGAGTTATTTAAGGATAGAGGTAAATACTTGTCGCTGAATTTATAATAATACAGATGTCTGGAAAGAAGAAACAAGAGTTATTTAAGGATAGAGTTAAATACTTGTCACTGAATTTATCATTATACAGATGTCTAGCCATTGTTAATCTGGAGAAAGTTGGCTGGTCATAGAATTTTGGTTCTTGTAAAGGGTACAAAAATACATTTCTCCTTTTAAGTTGCTGAACAAAGTGGGAGATTTTTTTGCTGAAATGTACAGTCGTTTATATTACCAGCTCTTTAGCTGATTCAATTATCCAGCAGAGACATATATATGTCCAAATTCAGATTTAAAAACAGGACAGAAAAAAAAATAAATCACATTCAAATAATTTTGCCTGAACAGCCATAATCAACATTTAGTTTTTAAAATGTAAAGGCCACTTCTATTGTAGAAGCACAGAATTAGATGCAGCAAATCAGTCCAGCTGTCTATCATGTCTGGTATTCTGCCTTCAAGCAGTGCATTGCTTCATAAGGAGGAATAAGAAACAGTCTTGTTGCAATTAGTTTATTGCACAATGAATTACACAGAAGAAAATCCTGATCTTGCACATAAGAAATCACTTTCTTTGTTTATGCTAAGTTAAGTGTTATTTATTATTCTTGTAATAGAACATTAAGAGTACCTTTGCAAACAGAGCATATTTCATTAAACATTTCAAGGAGGTGTCACCCCCATTCAGCATACTGGAAATATATACAGATCTTACAGGTCCATATGTCTATAAAGTCCATAGGTTTATGAAACATTAGCAAAACCCTGGCACCTTGCCCACTACAACACAGAGATTCTGTTTCTCAAAGCACTGGAAGAGAGTGACCTGAGCCAGACACCAAGTTTTCCCATACAAATTTTTCCCTTCTCTTCACTTTTCTCCTAGTCACAATGTGAATCCATTACATTAACACTGGAAGCATAATGAGAACAGGCACAGTGTATGATCAGATACAAAGCACACAAGCATCTCAATTACTTGAAGAGACCATATCCAGTTGATGACTGAAACCAGGAGGTAAGTTACCACTATCACTTTCTTTTGTGATCAAAGCATTACATTCAACTGCCCTCAGCTACACTTGATAATGCTTTGAAGTGTCTAGTGGCTACTGATAAACCAGATAGAATTCACTTAACAGATCATCTTTGAGTGGAGAAGGAGGGTGGCACAGGCTTTTAAAAATTATTCTTCCAGCAATTCATTATCTTCAGTAGGACCAAAACAACTTGAAGCAGCTTTTATAACAACTCTAATGTTTTTATAACCTTTCCCTATGTAGTACATAAGATGCGATGTACTCTCTAAAATGTTCTTATCCTTTACAAACATCTACTGATTGACTGCAAAGAGACAATGTACCCAATCCTTCCCAATGTTTTGTTTCAATTTTAATTTACACACAAGTATTTCTTTCACTTGCCTTCAATTTACTTGAGATTCTCACATTCTCTCCCTTCTGTCATGTCTCCAGCTTATGTCATATTCATTTTTCATGCAATGCTCTACTTCATGCTACTCCACAAAGTATTCACTGCCTTCAGAACATACTTGACTAAAGCGCTTCAACGCTACTACTGCAAGAACAGCACCACGTGTTTCTGCGACCACTAGGCTATGGTGTGCAATGCAGATAAAAAGATCTCATTTGAGCTATTTCATCCTACATTAGGGAAGGAAAGATGTGCCAACTGGAACACCAAAAGCTATGTGGTCTCTATTAGTGAAGTGCTACAAGCAAACCCTGTCTTCCTAGACTAATTGGTTCATGTCCAACACCAGGAGGGCAGACCTCAACTTGTTCTCAGTTCTCAAGCATCGCTGCCAAGTGGTCCACTCTGCAATATGGACACTAGTTCTTCCCCAAGAGTATTTACTGGTCCCAACCTCTATTCTATTTATGCCTGTAGAATAATACTTGACGAGAGAACAAAATATCCCTCCAAATGTACATGGCTGGGGAGAGAAAAACTAATATTCCTTGGGGGGATTATTTGTTTTTTCCTTCCCTTTTTTTCTTTTCCTCAAAGCTAAAAGTGCATCTGTCCTTCCCTTACGCACCACAGGATGGAAACAGCTGATGTTCTACACTTCCATTATATTCTGACCTTTTCCCAACACTGATTTTTTTTATTTTTTTTAACATCCAAGCAGAAGAACCACTGACATTGTAGTTTGCACCAGTGCCGATACTAATATAACTGTCAAGAAAGCATAACAGAAGAGAGGCTAGGATAGTAATGACACATTAATTTCTGTGAAGAATTAGGATAAAGTTGGTGACATATCAAATGTAATTTTTACAAAGCTATATTCCCTTTTGCATAACCTCATGCCATTTAAAGGGATTATGCTTGGATAAAATTCATCAAGTGACCATGTGATTTTTTTAAAAATCTGATTAACATCTGACAGTAGCTAAGCAAGTGCATCCCATTCTGCAAGGGAACACTCAAAACTAGGTCTCCAAATCTCTCTACTGTGCAAGACAGAAACAGTAATGTAAGAGACAAGGCTCCACCTACACCTCCACCCAATCCTGCTCCACTTTAAGAAAAAAAACCTCAGTAAGGCCACACTGTCAAATATCTAACAAGTTTACACAGTATTTACCTTTTACCCTCTGTCATGTATAACAGTACAGCAGGATGCAAACAAAGTCCTCTCGTTTCAAAGTACTTCTTGATTAGTGATCAAAGAACATTAAAAAAGGTAAGATGTTACAGGGTTTGAAAATGGAAATGAAAACGTGCACAAAGGGGGGAGGGAGAGAGAAATGGACCATTGTTTTGAAAGGCACATACCTGAATAGAATTTTTTTTTCTCTTTATATGTTTGATCATAGCTATCACAGTTTCAGACAAATTCTCCTTTTCCCCTTGGGCCAGGGAGGCAGAGAGAATAAACACACACTCAAAAGCAAAATAAAACCAGTTTTCCATCTCGACCAAATATATTTTCCCCAAAATAGTCACTGACTATTCACAGCCTAAGGAAACTAAATGTTGTGCTGTGCTCCATAATCTCAGTATCTGTCCTACAACCACTCACAGCTCATCTCATGCATGTATTAGAATTCTGTGCTAATACTGATCATTCTGGCATAGCTAAACAAGCAAGGTACAAGGTGCGCATAACTTTGCAAGGTTTTAGCTATTCTAAGATACCTTACCATGTAACATGCTCTGCTTGTGAAACAGATGTAATGCAGTTTACTTTTCTTCTAAAAGTTTTAAGAAATCAGTGTGGGTAAAGTTCCCATTACTAAGCAGCTGTTTCTTCCTTTCCTTGAATATCTAACTTCAAAAAGACACCCTACAAGCTAAGACTAGAAATATACAGTTTTCTGATTAGAGGATTTTAACATAGAACAAAAGTCCATTTATCTAAACATCTAATGCCTATGAAGTTTGTGAGAATTAAAATAAAAACACACATGAGTAAAGAACTTCTTTTGTTTCTTCTGTTACTTAGTTTGCAGAAGTAAGGTTACAACAAACTGAGGGGATTTATTTAGTCAAACTCACCATTTCCTGGGAGCATTCCAAATAATGCATCATCAAAAATGAAAGCAGTGTAACCTGTACAGAATTTCTAACTAGTTGCAGTATTTTAAGCCACATTTCAGAGAAGAAAGAAGGGTAGAGTAATACTGTCAATGCCAGAACATTGTACAAGTATTTTGAAAACAGATTATATATCCAGGACCTTAGTCAAGAGCAAGTATTTTAACAATTCTATGCTGATCTTTTTTAAAATCAATTCATTGTAACACTGACAGAAAACACACTTTGAATTTGAGCTAACAAGACATCAAATTTTCCTAACTAGTTTTAAAATACATAAGGGAAAAAAGCACTTTTATATTTCATCCTTATGCTTAAGGCATGAAGGCACTTAAAATATTTCTGAATTAGGAAAATCCTGAGGTGAGGATTTTATAGTTGCAAGAAGACGAGAAAAAAGGACCATGTAACCCTCCTAATGAAGACAAGCTAAAGAGAGCAGGGACACAGGAGGGCAATAGGGACTGTAAACCCACACATATAACCTACATGAAACTTCTCATGAACATCCACTGTTCAAATAACTTCAGAGCTTTATGGTAAACAGCACTACATCCTTTTTCTGACAAGAACAGCAGAGCAAAGGAAGTCCAACCTCAAGAGACACAGTGGCAATGCACTAGGATACAGAAGGGAGAAGAGTTACAGAAAAGCCCTCTCTCCAGCATTGTCAACAATACTCATAGAGCAGAAATCAGTTGAGAATAAAAACATTCATAACAAATTTCATGGAATCAACAATAAAATGAAGAACAAAAAAAAGCGTAGCAAAATTACAACAATGATCTTAAAGTAGGAAGAATTCAGTAAACTTAAAAATACGGGTTAAAAAAAGAACTGCCACTAATGATAACTTAAGCAGAAAAGGCTCACAAGAATGACAACTCCTTTAAAAATTACAGGCATCTCAAAGAGAGGACAGGAAAGGTAGATGCAAAACTGACATGGATCACATATCATAAATATATATACTGACCACAAACATACAAAAAGAAGCAAAAGTAACTAGAAGTCAGGTCACCAGTTGAAATACAACTAACATGAACATAAGGGGTAGTGGCAACAAAACATGCCATAGCATACATACATCAAGGGGTAAAACTGATCTGCAACTCAACAGTTATTAACAAACACCAAGAAGCTCTTGGTATGCCACGCTTCCTTCTACCACCCTCCCGTCTTTCTTATAAAAAAGTCAACTTCAGACAATTCAAACACATACCTACAAATGCATAAAAGGAGGTTAAAATTACTGTTTTGATAAACTACACAGTACCTATTGTGCTGATTTGATAGTAAGAGAACTACCTACATCCATATCTGAAACCAGAGAGGACAAGTGATGGTCATAAAGTACCGGAAAAGGCAAAACAGCAATTTTACAATGGAGAAGAACAGAGAAAGCTAGTGAGCTACAGGTCAGTCATTTTAAATTTGTAATAAGCAATGGACTAAGCTTTCTGAGAACAAAAAAGCATGGGCACACATTGCCTTCTATAGAAACAACTGAACATATGAAAGAGCGCTCCAAGAATGCGAGAAGTCCTGCAGAAGCCCGAAGAGGTAAGCTGCTGTAGCACAGAGAACACACCTAGACAGCAGAGAGAAAACGACTTGGGAGTAAATTTTTCTGAGGGCCAGAAGTGAACGTTAGAAATTAAAGACTAGAGGCAACTCATCTCAGCCCCAGGGATCAGACAGGGTTGCAAGGACTTGCAAAAATCAAACTGTACTTGGTACTAACCTTGGCACTACAGCTTGTTGTCTCTTCTGACTTCAAGATGTACCTCACCTAAGTGCAGTATTCTTAATAAAACAAGAACCACCTTAATTTCAGTTACTGGAAACTTCTGGTTCTTACATGTTCACTGTTAAAAGCTATTTCTATTCTGGAGCCTAACTGCCTACCCAGGTTCCAGTTTCAAGTGTTGGAAGAGATCAAAACTGATGAAATCCAACAAGACCTCTGCCACACTGATTTAATTGAGTAAAGATGGGACAAGAGGGTCATCATGACTAATGCTACAACACCACAGACAAAAAACAAGCTTCATGAATTGTTTGTCAAGATCTGATTAATCTCTGAAGAACATTAAAGCTAAGTCTTACATTGTGACTAGGAGAATTGTCTAAGAGAATGAAGTTGCAGATCTAAGACCAGCATTTTGCAACAACAGACCGTACACAGTAAATCAGGGAAGAAAATAAGAGGATGCAACCAGAGGAGAAAAGTAAGTTTAAAAAGTGGAGTTTCACCCTTACAACCTCACTTTGCAATCAGGCATCTGTATGGCTGCCTAAAAAAAAAAGAAAAAAGCCATGCCAATGACTTTAGCACAGCCTCAAAAGATGTGCATTTTCACTGGAGCTGTGACATGGGAAAGAGTGATAAAGCCTCCCAGAGTCCCTGGGTAGTTTTATCATACCAGGTTTATCCCTAATCTCTGAAAGTAAGCTGAGACAGGAAAGATATGGGGGGAAAAAAAAAAGGAAATAAAGAAGACTAATGTTAGTTTTGATATTCAGATGACATTTACAGAAGGCACTTTCACTGTATAAAGGTTAAAATAAAACTTCAGTGGAAGGGTGAAGCCTCTATGAAGAACAGCTGAAGGTGCATGAACATGAAAGAAAAAGAAAAATCACAAATACATTATCTTTCAAAAGTGGATTTTGGTAGAACTGGGTTTCCTTCCTGCAATTATTTGCTTCTAAGTAATGGGATGTGTTGAGTAATTTTTTTGCTGTAGTTTTTTTGGTTGGTTTGAAGTTTCTTTCTGGTACGTTTTTTTGTTGTGTTGTTTTTAAAGAGACTTCTGGGAAATCTCTCACTATTTAAACACAAAGCACCAATTCAAAATATGTCAGCACCTGAGTCAAAATCCCGTATTCTAGGAATTCAGACCAAGGAACTCAGAGCAGCCCAACTGTGACAGAGATAGACAGGCAAACAAAATGGGAAGTTTTCTGCATGCTTACTGATAACTCAGAAGCCTCAGGGCACTCTATATAGTGAACTGGGGTGCTGAAGTATGAGTTCCTGAGGATTAATGATCGCTGTGAATGACGTTCAATAAATAGTGTCAAGCTTAACCAAAAATCATTATCATTTTTAATGAATCAACCAACTATCAACCTCTACCCAAAGCAAGAATTTCTGCAAATATGCTCTCCCATTCAAAACTCACCGTTTGATTTTATTTCTCGTACATAGTTACTCGGAAACCACCCTGTTTTTCCATTTAAAGTTCCTTCCCACCAGCCTCCTTCTTCCACTCTTGTAACATGAATAATATCTCCTTTTGAAAAAGAAAGTTCATCTTCATTTGTCTGTTGAAAATTAAATTTTGCTCTCACCACCAACTGATGGTTGCCGTTATCTGTCATGTCCTAGTAAGTGAGAACACAAAGAACAAAATGATCACATTAGAGATTTAAACATTATTCCATGAAGAAAACAGAAAATGGAAATAGCATCTCCTCCGCACACAATACTCACCACACATTTTTACTGAAAAGGTTTTATAAGGACTGATTTGGCATTTGTAGTATTTCTCTAATTTTTAATCTATGAATTCTCATCAGCCCAGGGAGTATATTGTCTTATTAGAGCCCTTTCAAATCAGAAGGGGTTAACAGAGCTAAAATGAGAGTAATAAAGAAAATAAAATGAGAATAATAAAGAAAACACATATATTTTCTATAAATAGCATAAACTGCCTTTGGTATCTACAAAGAACCAAGAGTTTTACATTGAAGAGTCTTTTTCTAAAAAACTGGGCTGGGAGGAGAAAATGAGTTGGATTTAATTTAGTTTTGGATATAAATAGAGTTTTCAGCTTAAAGCCTTCTTTTTTTCTCCTGTAACAGATCAAGTTGGAAGGTTCCACAGCTGAATGTACAAGTCTCCATGGCCTGACAATGAAGAAGGACACTGTTCTTTCACAAAACCTACAAAACAATTATGCAACTTACCTCAAACAAGTACTCACAAATCATTTCTCTCAAGCTTAGTAAAGCTGGAAGTCTGCAGCATGTCAGACTTGCAGCTGTCCATATAATGATATTTATGCATGCTCATCCCCTATCACAAATGTGAAGACAGACTATTGCTGTCATAACAACTAAGTGTTAATAGATACTTCTAAGAAGTCTTTCAAATTAATGACATTCAAATTTAGCATTTTGTTCATGGATGTCAATTTTGAATATCTGCACCATTCAAGCATTTCGTGAGAGTCAGGGAAAACCTTAATACTAGAAAAGCTAAATAGTTGGACAGCTTTAAATACATTGCACTGGAACTAAGAGAACAGGACTACAAATCATGTCTGTGTATAACTAAGGATTACCTGTGTAACTAAAAAAAGTAACTTAGTGAGAAGACGACTGTGTAAGCAACCCTAGTCAGCTATCCAGGTAGAAGATTTTCACCTACATGCTGCCTATATAGTTGAGATGATCAAAAGATGTACTGCATGTTGTCACTTGAATCTTGTAACACAGCATCTTAATTCATACCCACAGTAATCTTGTTACTGTATCACAACTCAATTTAACCATCAGACTTAGGAGCTGAGAAACTATAGGAAAATGAGGGCAAACAACTTCAAAAACATGCAGAAAGCCCCAAGATACTGTAAGTCACAGTGTTTGACAATAAAATTGGCACATTTTCAAACAGGTACCTCTGCCTTAGACCTCTGCTGGCACATCATGTGCTTTCATCCACTCTGACTGCTCAACAAGAGAAAATGTTTTGGCTTAGTAAACAGTAAAAAGCCACAAAACAAGCAGCAACACTGCACAGTGAGATCAACTATAGTCCCTCTGCTCTGTCAGAATGGCTTTCCAGCAAAGGAAACTGAGTACAAATTTGGTGAGAACAGTTCCAAACTGATCATCTACAGCAACAAAACCCAACTAAGAATTTCCTGGGTTTGGCTACTAGCTCTCTTTCTCTCCTTCTTACACTTCTCAGCTCTTTCTAACTTTGTGCAGAGCAACTCAGATCAACAAAGCAATAGAAATACTTAAAACTCTGATCACTTCAGTGATCCAGCTAACAGCTAGTCCCACAAACAGCTGCACCAGCAAAACTGAGTGGGTTGTGAACAGCAGAACAGGAGCTGGAATTGGTGGCCTAGGGCAAAAACTTGCACAGAGAAAACAAACTGCACCTAAGAAAGCTAAAGCAGAGCATGGCTTTTCAAGTTACACATAGTAATCATCACACCATTCAAGACAACCTCTTTCAAGCACAGAAAAAGCAGGTTTCAGTAGGGACCTGAACCCTCCTTGCAAACCTTCAGTCACTAAAAGCACTTTTTATCACAGTTTTGTTTCTACGAGGTACTCAACCCTGATTTCAGCTGTACTATAAAACAACTGTCCACATCAGTTACCTGAAGGCCAGTTGAAGGATTAACCTCAAAACAAAACAGACAACAGGAATAACTACTACTACTGCCAACATTAAAAGTACCACCTTTGCTGAGGTTTGAATATCCTTCAATATCACTCCTAAATTCAGTGAGAGAGAAAATGAGATTCTTGCCTTTGGAAAAAGAAAGACACAAATCGATTAAGACACTGTGTATGCAGACAACATGCAGAGCTAAATAAAGAAAAAAATTATTAGAAGTTCACAGAAAGCTGCCTGCATTTTGGAACATCATAAGAAAAGCTGCAAAAACATGATGTCACAGGCTAGAAATACAGTGGTGAAAGAGAGGAAACAGTTAATCTGCTACACTATCGGTTACTTACAAAACTTGGCAAAAGGAAAAAAAAAAAAAAAATCACACTGCAGCATGTTTCGTTTTTCCAGAACTTACCAAACTCCGATACTGTCCCTGAAAGAGTTTTGAAGTTCTACTGTGTAAAGACTGGGATCCCAGAGAATCAAAAGATTTTATCCGATGAGATGAGGGACGTGCACACACAGAGTCACTGCCCAGTCCTATGTCTGTAGAAGAGTGGAAAGAAAGGTAAATATAAGAATTTGAAAAAATCTGCATTTAACTTCTGCTTACCTCTGTAAAATTCCCATGCTTAAACCAGATTTGATACATCTGCAGTTGCTCGGTAATTCAGGATTCAAAAAATTATAGCAAAAAATAATCTAAAATCCTGAGACACTGTCAATTTCTTCCCCACACAGACAGGAAAACAACTTGGGCTGTTTAGAAAGAGGAGGGTTAGGGTCCTATTTCTCTATTCCTACTCACTACCAGTCTATTTGAAGGTAATTAACCAGCATCATTTTAGCTGGTGGCCAAGAACTTTGAATGCATAAAACTTGCTTGAAGTGAAGCCAGCCACATCTGTTTCTTAGCTCTTCCCGCAGCACCACACCCTGCGCCTTCACCATCTCCATCTCAATTAAAACATTCCTTCCACTGTTTTTTTCCCTAAATTTCTTTGTCTCATCTCTCTTTTTGCCATCTAAGCTATTTTTCTTCTTTGGAGGGAGGAATAGGAATAGAGAGGAGAAAAACTGCTTGCTCAAATAAACAAAAACCCTCCTTAAACCTCTCCCCTCTTTCATTTGTCTCTACTCTGGGAAGCACACCCACGTGATATGTTCTTCTGAAGGGCAGTGTTATGTGCCATCGAGGGGCTGCTGGGCTCCCTTGTGGGCTGGGGGCATCAAGGGAGCAGCAGGGCAGGGCTCATCCCACCATCCCAGCCAGGAATGGAAGGCGCTGGGGCAGCCCCAGCCCTGTTGCCCACCCACAGGTGAGGAGTCCTCATTTGGATTACCAAGCCACAGCTAGACAGGGGCTGCACCAAAAGCAGCTCATAAGGGCCAGGGTCAGTGTCAGTGCTGGCTGAGGCCTCCCACAGCCCTGTGGGAGCCTCTCTCCGCGTTTTGGAGGGACAGGGCTTGCTCCTGGCTGTACCACTGTCCCCAGTTCTCACAGCTGAACTCCCAGGGCACTTGCACAGGACAGCAGACAAACATTGCTCCTCCACACAAGCATGGCAAGTCATTCCTTTTCCTCACATTTTCCCACATACAAGTAAATTACTCAGCGAGCATCTGAGCTTCAAGAAGCCCTGAAAGCAATGCAGTTTTTTCAGTCCCGAACCTGGATGTTTTCACTAGACTACACAAGCCTCCCAAATGCTCTCCTGGTTTTTATGTCTCTGTTACTCTCTTTCCTAGTAGTTTAATCTTCTTCCAACACTTGACCTCTGACACACAACTACAGTCTCCTAATAGTTACTTTCAGACTAAAGTAGACCATGATTATGCAAATCCAGGTTATTTTTTGTCCAAGGGAAATAACACAAAGGCTCAGATCCATGAGGAGACCAGTGAATAAGGCATTTCTGCTGTTCCACATCAAATCTGAAGGGACAACTTGATTCATCTTAACGGGAAAGCCTTTAAACTTCAGCACAGCATCCAACAGCAGCTGAGGTGCAGGAAGAGGGAAAGGGTTTGAGAATGACAACAAACACAGTAGTGTTGACAAAGGATGCTCCAAGTCTGCAGCAACTGAGCAGAAAACACCTTCTCGGGTGCATTTTTTTAAATGAGTCATTGTTACCATTCAGAAATCACTATCCTCAAAAAAATCCCCTATAAATATACACTCCCTAGTCAAATAGTGCAATATTAGAACTATAGATATCAAGTTGCTTATTTTGTATGAATAGTATCCTTACACGCTGAAGTAACAAAAGACATCACACTTTGTGAACCTGCTTTCCTAAAAGCATTTAAAGGCCACAGTATTAAGATAAACACATAATGGATTACAGTCCATTATGGAAAGGACATACATCTTCGTTTTCACAGACCACCAGTAGAGAAACGGGACTAGATCATGGGCTTAATTTGTAAATCATAACTATATGGATAATTCTAATGCTCCCAGAAACTTTAAACTTGCCATAACCACCACTATCTAATAGAACTTAAGGATTAAAAGTAACCTGATACCTCTCCACGCCCAGTTTGCTGTGTTTCCTAACTGCAGTCAAGTAGAACAGACAAATCCAGCATTATACCTCAACACAGGTCACCTCAAAAAATAGGTTGGCTTATGACAGTATGTTCTGGCTTCTGGGCAGCCCTAAACCACACTATATTGCATTTGTTTAAGTGGCCTGATTCCTGAAATTTTCTATTTCCCAACAGTAGAGCTAATACACCAACACAAGAGCACTTTTATGGCTTGAATTAGGAACTGCGTATGGTGAAAACAAAGAAAATTATTACAGACAAACCACACGGAAATTGAAAGTATTTTTACCAATAATATCTGAATACTTTCAAATCAATCTGAACTTTTGACAGATTTAAAAGGCTTGCAGACCCCACGTACCCATTAAAGTTTCTCTTAAAATCCTAACAAACACATTCAATGAATTTCTCAATGGAATTATTGTCAGAGAAAGAAATCAACTCTGCTCCTAAAACAACCAGGAATCTGGAATGGCAGCAGAATGCATGTGACGAATATTGATTTGGTAATTTCCTCAAAAGCTTTACTCTTCCATCCATATAAAGATTTCCAGGGTTTGCAAAACCCTTTCTCCCTCTTACCATTATCTCAACTTCCCTATATCAGTTCCTCTCCCCTCACTTGTCTACAAACAGCAATTGGTTCCTCAATTCCACCCCTCCTAAGACTAAAAATTTGGTGGAGTGAACATCCACAGCAGCCTTCCACCAGTAATCATGCTCATTACTCACATTACTCACATATGGCAGGAAGGCCCATCTCAGAAGAACCTGTGTATGCCTGAAATTCTTGCAGACCTGCACAGGGATCTGAAAGCCATCTTCCAACACTAGAGCAGGGAGATAGAGTCTAAAACATTTTCTACACAATCACCTAGGTAATGAAAATGGTTTGGAAGAAGAGCTGAACAGGAAGACTTATGCTCACTCCTAGGAATGAGACACCACCATAATCTGCATGTGGTTTCGATTTTTGGCTTCCATACCACCCCCCATCTCCCCACGAAAGGGATCACCCGAGTCCTTTCTAAGCCAGCTGCAACTGTGGCTTTCTGCTGCGGGCATTAATCTATTGACATCTGGACAAAATAAATGCCCTTTTTCTCCATTTCAAAGACAGTAAAGGCAGCTACAGTGTACAGCAGTTTTAAAGATGTACTACTCTGGTTTGCGTTTGCACTTACGCTGCAGATAAGAGGCAGTATCTCCAACTGACCTAAGTAGCTTAAAAGAAGTCAATGGTTGTTACTTCGTGCCCATTCATTAAATCTAAGAATCCACTTGCAAAACTCAAGGGGTGCTTTCTAATGCAAGAGAAAGAAAAAAAACACCAAAAACCAAAATCTATGTTGAAATAGATGAGAGAAATATTATAAAAGGGGCAAGATACTTATCACACTAGCATTAAATGAAGTAACACTGATCAATCACTGACTTTTCTATCACTTTTCTTCCTCACATAAAAACTGACAAGTATGGTTCATTTTTAAATCTCTCTCACCTGATTCTGACCTGATGATCACTACTGAAACTTGCTGCTGACGGTGGAGCAGCAAGAAGCCAAAAGGGTCACCAACGTTAACATTTCTTGATTGTCCTTGGGTCCAGTTGGCATCATTTAGCACAGCCTCACCCTACAAGGATGGATGGACACCTCTCACCCGTGTGTTATTTCTACAGTTCTCTCCCCTCCCACCAAAGAACTTGAGGCAAATGGTTCATGACTTCTAGCTGCTACCTCAATGAAACATGTGGCTTAAGGGATCAAAGACATTGGCTATTCTTTTGTTACTGGCAAGAAAGGGTAGTGCTGGGGAATAGAGAGTGAGGAGGGCAAAAAATTCTGACAAAACTGTTCAAACATGGGAATAGAACAGAATAGAGCAAAAGTTATCTTTAGTATTTCAAACTGGGATGAAAAAATAGAAAAAACAACCAAAAAAACAGGCCCTTTTTCTAAGATTGCTTGCTAGCTTAAAGGCTTAGTCTCAGCTCTACCGCAAAGCTTCCTTCTGCAGAAGACACCACTGGGGAACCCAAAGAGATCACTGCCAAAGTGTTAAAAACATGAACTCCAACAAAAACTCTTTTAAAATGCTGGACATGCTCATTTCATCATGGGTATAATTATACACTGATGCAAGTTGAAATTAATTGTAAGTCAACATCAAGACAGAGTAGTCTACTTACCTGCAGTCACCTTATTTAAAGCCACAAGAGAGCTGAGAACTTTGCTGAAATTCTGTCCCTGATACAGGTCATTTGCATCAAAAGTCTAAAAACAAACAAGAAAAAGGCAATAAGTCATAGAAATAAGCCTTTAAACTAAGCATTTCTATACTATCATGCAAACCATGAATTCAGAAGCCATTTCACGATCAAGGTAACAGTCTTTTAGTGACTGTTATGGACCAGCAAAACTGTGGAGGGATTTTTTCCCATAAAGAAAAAAAACCAAACATAACAAAACAAACAAAACCCCCCAAAAAAAAACAAACCAAGTTATTTTTAAATAGAAGGATAATATAGCAACAGCTGAACTTGAAAAAAAGTTTAGAACATAGGAAATAAAAACATCAACATTCATTTAAGCTCCAACAAAGTTGAAAAAGACACAATTATCAGAAGATAGAAGCTTTCCTCAGACATTTTGGCCAAAAAAGTTACTGGGTACCACTACTCTTGGCATACTCTTCTTCTTCTGAAGCAGTGCACAGATGTTGTACCTGATTATTCACAAAGTCATTTTAAAATTACTACAAATACTTTAAGAAGTACTACAGTGTACATGCTCTCTCTTTACTCTACAAGCAAGAGGAAAATGGTATTCCTGAACACTAATGAATTTTAAGACAAATGCAGTTTCTGGATAGGTTAGATGGAGAATGAGGTTTGGGAAGCAGAGGGATGAAAGGTGAGCTTTAATTTATTTTTAGTTTTTTAACTGTGGCAAAGAGATCCAAACCTCAAACTATCTTGTAGAAAACGCTCTAGTAACTTTCAAGCACTGGGTGACGACATTAAACATCTGAATTTTGGGGGGAAAAGAGAAGATTAAAAAAAAAAAAAGAAAAGAAAAAAAAGAGACCCATAATATTTGCCTGAGGTAATGGAAACACTCATCCGAAGTCTCATGAAAATAGCTCTTACAACAGATTCTGCAAGGGTTGGAAGGAGTCACAGTACTTCTTTGTGCAAGACTAGAAAGCTGACAATAAAAGACAGCTACCACAGTTCTTCCAACTGATTTAAGAAACAGAAAGAGATTTAGTTTCCCGCAGCATAGAGCTTTTTATCTAAAAAGTCAACAAAAACATGCTCATTTTCCTGATAACAAATCCATTGCCCAGGCACTATCAGAAAGCCCATACCCCAGAAAGCAGCCTTCCAAGAGAGGAGAGGAAAAACCCCTATTCCCAAGAGCAGAGCAAGAAAGAAACAAAGGAAGGCTAGCTGAACCCAAGAGAAGGGAAAATTTTAACAGAATCTACCTAAATAATCACAGAAGGGGCTGCCACACCAGTTGTGACTGGTGATGTAATATCCCAAGAAAGGTAGAAGAGATTTAGGAAACATTTAATGACAGTATTACTTAGTAAGCAAAAACTCCTCCCAGTGCATCCGTGGTATTTGAGGTACTCGAACAGGTTATCGTGCACGTTTTTCCCCCATTCAGACTGAGGATCATCTCTGGTCCCAGGCACAGCAGTTCTACCCGGGCTGTACAGGTACCGACATCTCTTAAGCTCGAGTAGTGTGTGCACAGCTCACAAGAACAATGCCACAGAACAGACATAGAATTAAGCAGAGGTGCACACTAGTTTACTCCAAGCAGTTATCACTCACATAAAATAAGTCAAATAATTATTTCAACAGGTTTCACTGGGCTACAGATAATTTAAGTGACTACTCTTAGTTAGTTGAAGCTGTAAGGAGAAAGGAGAGGGACCAGGGAATTGCCTAGGTATGAATTTGATAAGTTTTCTTCTGAAACACAAGGAAGTATTAAAAGACTCAATACACAAAAAAGGTATTAAGGAAATAAGAAATAATCTGACTTCACGAAACCAATAAAGACATGATAGGTTTTATTAACAGCATAATTTATAAATGCAAAACTAGACTGGAGATCAGCCTAAGCACTGTGCAAATTAGAGGGACAAATTAAGCTGTTAGGGAACAAAAAAGTCTCAGGAGTGTGAAATTTTCATTGCTTATAGTGGTAGTTTTTACATAAGGAAACCTGAAGTGTGAACAGAATTATGAAAGACTGGCCTTGATACTAAACAAGGAAATACATGAGACAGGTGCTCATGCAGACACCAGAATGGAATCAGAAAGGGACTACAAGGGAGAGAAAGAATGATTAAGGAAAGGAATGTTTAAGGAAAAGGTTACAAAATACAGCTTAAACTTACAAAACCTTAAAAACAACCCAACCCTAAAACCATTTTAAGCTCACCTTCATTCTGGATTTTGACAGAGCCAAGAGCTCTCCAATATCAGGCTAACTTGAGAACAACAGGATGCGAGGAAGCCTCGTTTCCTGCTATACTGAGACTATAGGGGATACCAAAACCAATTTGATTGGACCATCCCAACATGTATAGTGCCATAAAAAAGCCTGTATCCAGGACATGCATCCAGTCTGCTACTTCACAGGAAACAACACAATGGGAGGATACGAGAAGCATTTGCTTCCTTGTGATTTTACATGAAGCAATTCTGACAGGAAGCCACACTCAGCAGCTCATGGCCAGTATGTTCAGCAGCAGCAAATGATAAAGGGGGAGGGAGCCATGACACCCTCCAGAGAGATTTTCTCCTAATGGTTAAGAATAAACTAACCTAGAGAGATAAAAAGTGAGGAAAAAACTTAGGTGCTCTAACATTTTTAAGCTAATTTATTATGAACCCAACTTCTTGATTGTAAAAATCTTACATCCAAAAAACCCCACAAAACAAAACAACGACAACAAAAATAAAAAATAAATAAATAAATAAACAAACGAAAAAACCCAAACAAATGAAATAGAGGAGGTTTGCTCATTTCACAATATATTTGAAAATTCCAATACAAGTAAGAGCATCAAGGAGCTTCCATGGGATTGCCACAGAAAACAGTTTACTCCAGGTTTTCAAGAGAAGTCTGACTTGTATGTGGCCTGTGATCTTTATTCCGATATTTATGGACAAGTCAGCTGTAGAACTGACTGTCAAATTTTATCTTGATGTGAAAAAGAATAATTTCCCTATTCAAAGACACTGGATGACAAACATCCCCTCCACACAGCACTCCCAATTCTGCAATTGCAAAAATCAAAGCTGAATTTTGAGATTCAAATATCAAGCAAAGTTATTTTTATATTGCAATATATTACCAAATAATAAGGTCTGCATGCTGAATCATCTTCTATAATACTAACATAACCCACTTTTCTAATCATGTCACACGCACATGAATTCAAACTTGCACATGCTTACAGCTCTTTAAATCTAAAAATGCAAACACTTAGAAAGATATTACCTTAGAAATATTGAGATTTGTCTTTTAAACATTATGCAACAGGCATATATAGACACTGAACAAGGTTTTATTGGAAAAAATACTTCCCATATGCCCTTACTTTCCAGGCAAACAACATTTATAACTCTGCAGAGACTCTACCTGTGATGAAGTTCACCCTCTTATTGATGCAATCTTTATCTTTGACCAAGACAGTCAGATAAAACATTAGGAAGAATACAAGAATAAAACTGTCAGAAATCACATCAGACGAGGACCCAGCCAAGCCAAGTCTTTTGACCAAGCTAATTAACTAACTTCATTTTTAAATACCATAGAAAGGACCACACACAGATATGCCTTCTATAAGCATTAAGATGAAAGAAGGAGAAAGGGGGTGCTGGTGTTCAGAGTGATGGTGTTTGTCTTTCCAAGTCACCACCAGGAGTGATGCAGCCCAGCCTTCCTGAAGATGGCTGGACCTCTGCCTGCTCATGGAAGTGATGGATTAATTCCTTGTTCTGCTTTGCTGGTGTGCACAGGTTTTGCCGTACCCATTAAACTACCTTTATTTCAACCCACGTGTTGTCTCACTTTTACCCTTCTGATCCTCTCCCCCATCCCACCAGGGAAGAGTGAGCAAGTGGTTGCGTGGGGCTGAGCTGCCAGATGGGGTCAAACCACAACCATGTCCCAGACAGATACTGTATTCTACCAGACCAGATCAAACAGTCTAACAGCAAGAGGTCTTACGTGACCTATAACACTATGCATACATTCAAGAGTATTCTGACTCTTTTGGTCACAGCACACTGACTGCCAAAACCTGCGAAATGCCTGCCCCGACCCACAGATTCTGGCTTTCTTTTCCACACCCCAAACTAATTCCAAATACACAGGCCTGGCTTCCTATAATTATGCATGCATTTTTGCCCCTAGGATTTCAACTGCCTACAAACTCAATGCATAACAATTTTATGACCTTTTCCAGATCATTCATGATATGTTACATAACATGGTCAAGTATCAACAACAGCAAAACCCCTATAGCAAGGTATACATTGGATGGTCATTCCACATTTGCAATTATATTAGTGCCTACTAATAAGCCAGTGTTTAAATTCACTTCATGACAGCCATATTCGTTTTTCCATCACTGACAACTCTTAAACACCAAACAAAATGCCTTTAAGATTGATTTAATCCACAGACTGGCTGTTCAAACACCAAATCCACCTTCCCATTTTAAACGAGACTAATGCATGGATCTGCTTAAACTCCTTCACATTCAAAATGACCAGGATAATACATCCAGGTAACTTTAAAGTCATCTAAATCACTAACCCTCAGTAGATGGAGACTTCTGTTCAAACAGTGTTTATGATCTAATACAAATAAGGAAATAAAACTAAAATAACAATGCTCATCCCTCATATCCCTGCAACAACCACTATCTACTGAAAGGTAAAAATATTAACTGAGAAATTAATGAAAGAAAAAGGAAATGAGAAAAAGTTGAAAATATACCTGCTGAGAGCAGACTACAGCATACAGTAAGCCTGCAGCAGGATTCTTTTCTTCAAATCACTCAGTTTTAAGGCCTCAGGTAACCTTTATACTATTTTATCTCCCCCTTCTAGACCTTAAAGTCAGAAGCCAGTTACGGAGGAAGTATTTTTCAAATAAGGTACTTCACCTGATAAGGCAAGGTCTACAACTGGAGACTGGGGGGAAAAAAAAAAAAATAAAAAAAGAAATTGAGGGTAGTTCAGTCAAGCTTCCAGACACACACTTCTTCAATATGTCTACCAAGCTTAACTTGCTTGTATCCTTAAATCATTAAAGTATCAGTGAGGCTGTATCTAACCATCATAGTAAGAAAAGTTAACATACTGATTAAGAGCAAAATAGAAAGGTTTTTCCTAATAAGTATTTCCTTCCTTGACTACTGCCTTGAATATACCCAGTACAGTATTCTCAGTGGGTATTAACACTTTAAGCATCTGACAAAAATAGATGACAGCTCTCTTTACAGTACTGCATCACAAACTGCAGCAGCTGAGGAGCTGACTTCAGAGCTCAGGCATCTGTGCAGCACAGATAGGGCTGCTGCTGCTGTTAAGCTCACCAGCCAGTCCCAAAATAAGCTGTAACCCCCAGGCTGGGTGTACTAAACCAGCAGGACACTTTCCAGCTCAGTTTCGAGGCCTTGGACCCCAAGCCCAAAAGATTAGGAGAACATTGGCTCACTCACCCGGAGGAAATGAAAGGAAATGAG
The DNA here is from genome assembly GCF_001604755.1 of Lepidothrix coronata. Lineage (NCBI taxonomy): Eukaryota > Metazoa > Chordata > Aves > Passeriformes > Pipridae > Lepidothrix > Lepidothrix coronata. The sequence goes on from NW_016690240.1 coordinate 4,467,508, forward strand.
CAGGATGGCTTGGTAAAGCACAGCATGACACGGACAACGTGTCACTCCACCTGTTCCTAGTGCACACACTGCAGTATTTTTGGTCACGGGAGCGCAAATAAAGAAGCAGTAGGGAAAAAAAGCAATTCGTGGTTAGAAACAGAGGATCTTCTTGAAAAACACTAAGAATCCCAACACCTTGCTTTGTTGTGCCACCACCCCCAGTGTGGCACAACCCCTGCGGCAGCTGGCAAGGTGAAGCCACGGAGGTTCAACCTCCTGTGATGACACCTACTATGTCCAAGCAGGAAAAAAGATGCCGTAGGTAAGCCTACATGCAAATCATAGATTTCTTCATTTATTCTCACATTAGGTCAGCTCTAAGTGGTGCTGAGTCTCCTTCAGCTATTAAGCAGCAGCTGTTCCTCGAGCTCTGCATTATCATCTGAAAGCTGCAGCAGTAAAAGGAGAGATAAGAAAAGCAGGGAACTATGACAACTGAGAAAGGAAAAGAAGGGGAGGGGGAAGAAGAGATGATTACGAATGTTCTGGAAATCTCTATGAAGCATGTTGTTGCCGAGATGTAGTAATGTACAGCACAAGGGAGAGCTAAAAGAAAAAAATCAGGTTCTATTTCAAAAATTAAGAGTAAGACAAAAGGAACAATTTGAAAAATAACTGGGAAAACAGACCTGCAGTGTAAGATTTCTGCGCGATTCTGTAACAGTTCACAAGAGAAAAGTCAGTGGTAAAGAATGAATAAAACTTAAGAGGAGGTCTGGAATAAATTTTGCTGCTTATATAAGCCTGTTCCTCAAAAGTAAAAACCTAACTGTACTAAAACCAGAACACAACCTAGAAAGCTTTATTTAATTCCTGCAACAACATTTAATTCCTACATGTTAAGATGTAACATCCACAAAAGCAAGCACAACCAGTCATAAAAAATGTATATGGACATTTGTAGTGGCTGTTGCACATCTGTGAGTCTGTGCATCCAGATATACATTTATGACACAAATCCAAACAGGACAAAGGTTAAAAAACTTGGTTTAGAGTCCTAAAGATTTCCGGTTCCAAGAATTTTTGTCCAAAACAGTCACATCAAAGCACTAAGGACATTACAGAGTATTAATTTCAAATACCAAACAACATTTTACCTAAGCCACTGCTTCAAAGTAAATATCTAAACATCGCCAAAACATTTACAGCTTGTCATCAACCCCAGCAAAAACAGTATTAAAAAAAAGAAACACAAAAGAAATACCACGTTTCTTTTTGAAGATGAACTGTACAATTTCTTAAGCTTTCCAAATCTGTTTTTAGAATCCAACACAGCAAGTTAGAATCCTCAAATGAAATCTTCGTAAGAAAGTCATAGAATCTGGTATTTCTGAGCATAAACTCCTAGTAGCAGCAAACGAAGATGTAATTTAAAAAAAAGAAATAGAAAGGTTAGCACTGCCTACACTTGATTAAGTAGGAAAACATAAGCCTGTTCCAAATTTCCTACCCGCACAGCAAAACAAAGCTACATCTATCCCACCTTCATCCTATATCATTTTCAAATTGATGACTACAAAGCGATAATCTCAGCAGTCACTGAGAGAAACATTTGATGGCATATAGGATTAATACATGACTGAGTACTAAGGCTTAAGGAAGCTCACACTCCTGGAACTACAGGTAAAAGTTGTTGGAATTAGATTACCAAAGATAAAATTTTATCGGGATGCTGAAGTTGAAATGTCTCAGTGCTTGCCAACACAACAGGTTACATCCACTCTCTGGGCTGAAACACGGCAACTGCATAAGCACCTTCAAGTGCCAATGAAGAGAGGCACCATCAACAGGCAAACTCGGTCAGAAACATACCCCGAGAAAGATTCAGCCCACTAAAACCCACTTCTCTTCCTGATACACACAGACAAGAACTATGTAAGCTACTCTCCTAAAATAAATCAGGAAACACAGCTGTGGAAATCCAGGCCAAAATGCAAGGGAATACTATGTGTAAGTAAGAAGACACACTGCACCAAGAAAAAAACCCACAAAATATACACTTGGAAACAAATACAGTCAGTTTTGCTATAAAACAGAGTAAGCACTCAGTGATAGAAATGGCAAAAATTAATGTTTTGCAGAAGACAGAGACTGCCAGTGCATCTTAGAAACAAGAACATGGTTAAATAGTCATTTTCTAGGGGAAAACAACAAGAGCAAGGTGAAGGATTTTCCCAAACAAAACAAGCTGCAGAGAAGGAAAGCCCTCCTGTCACCCTTCACCCCCCACAAGAACAAAGTTAACATATCCTCTGGGATTGTGATGCTGATTCTGAGAGTAGACACTTATATTTTGTGAAGCTACTGTCTTCTCTCATGAATAGTTCATTAAAGGTCAGTGTAGCAGGAGAAAGCCTGTGAAATCAGTTTTTAAGTCTGTCTATGAGACAGATGCTGACAATTATTTGAATCAGTTTGTCAATAACTTGCAATTACCAAAAAAAAAAAAAAGGAAAACAATAGGACAGATTTTTGGTCTTCCGAATTCATGTGATGTCTTTAACACTGTCAACACCTCACCTTCTAAAGACTGCAACCCCGGTTAGACCGATTGTGAGTCATGGGAGTGACTGGTCACTCCAGGGGCTGCACTTTCTTTTTTTTTTTTTTAAATCACAGCAGAAGTTACTGTAACAGAATCTGCAAACTGTTTCCCATCTTGAAGTAGAAACATACATTACGGCTACATCAGCAATTTATTCCTGAATTTTTTTTCCCCAGTAAGTTAAAAAGAAACAAGTTTTGGAAAAGCCTCTATGAAAGGACAATCAGAAATCACGGTTCCGCACAAACACCTTAGTTAACATTTCACGCTAACTAAAAGTACTCAAGCACTGAAAATGAGAACTTGACAACAGAAATCAAAATGAGAGGACAGCAACAATGACAGCAGTTAAGACTACCAAAACAGGCTGCCCAATTGGCCTGGCCAGGGTCTGAAAGCACTTACTGAACATGAACATTCCCAACGAAATCACCTCTGTGCAAGGTTTTACAAACTGCTCTTTCCCAACGGCTGAAGTCAGTAGTGGTACATTAAATATTTTAAGGCTCAGATTAAACCAGTTTCTAATGAAGAGAAAACTGATACATTCAGGAAACTTTCAGCTAGGAAGAGAGATGTCTCCTTTTGGAATACTTGAATTTTAGATTTATTTTCTAAAACAAAAAAAGGACACATCAGCTAAACTGTGAGCATCTCCATATTCTTACCTAAAGACACAGGAAGGATGGCTTGCCATAACTGATTTCAGATGCCTTCTGTCTAGATGCATGTTCTGCCAACATTTCTCAACTAATTTCTGAAATATCAGCTTAGTTTCAAAAGCCATGCTGTGTGGAGAAAAGGGAAGAGGCCCATATAATGAAGCAAAAAGCTTACTTTATACAATGAAAATTTTGGAATTAAAAAAAACCCAAACTAGGAAAATCTGTTTCTCTGGGTCCAAAATAGGTAGTGTTACCTGCAATCCAAAACTCCATTTGCAAAACGGAAAAGAGCAGATAATTACCAGTCTAAGTCATTATCATCAAATCCAATTACCACAGACACATGGTAAGATTGCTGAGACAGACTTGTTTCAGAACAGGAGCATTCATGGACACTGGCAAGCCCAGAGCATGTCAGAGACCAAGAGCTGGGGGTGGGCAAAAGGAGGCATCTCGCTGCAAAGGATTTTGTACTACATGAGGTTATCATCTGCCCTCTTAAAATAGCCTGCTGGCTGTTTTACTACACTACCACGTGCTCTAGCCACAACTTAAATGCTATCACATGCTCACATTTCATCTGGAACAAATGTGTGCAGCCAAGTGATCAGATGATGCACAGATTCAGCATCAATGGAGAACAAACTACAGCCAGAGCACGAGCCAGAAGCACAGTCCCACTGACCTCTAACGCACTATTTCCCCCACTGCTCATCAGCTTGGGAGTCTTGTTTTGCTCTGTGCACACACACTTTTTTAAATAGACATATTAACAGAAGAAGGAAAATGACCGGAGCATTTAATATGTATTAGCAGTTGCAAGAGAGACTGAAGGGGAACTGATATTCTGGCAACAGTCAGAATCTGACTAAGCGTGGTTAGACGTGGAAAAAAAAGTGGGAGAGGGGAAAAAGATAACATAGAAATGCAAGAATGAAAGAAAAAAGAAAAGAAATGCTACACTCTTCTGGTAAGAAGGGATTTAATCAGAAATCTCAATTGCTTCCTTAATATGCTGTGGCAAATGCCAAAAATTAAAAATAAAGGCTTACTGAATTTTCATGTAGCCTGTTGAAACTTTCACTTAATTTAGAACCACCAACTGGAAAAAAAAATAATTCTCAAGTAGTTAGCAGAAATGAACAAGTGTCCAAAACCAACATTTCAGGTTTCAATTAGAGTAAATTCATTTCAGTACTTCCCTTTCGAAAATCCATTGAAAAGCACAAAACTGCATGCACATCCCTGAGCTACAACTCCTTCCAAGTAAACCCTTTTTAATCCAGAGCTTACCATTTTGATTTCAGCCAGTGCAAATACTGTTAAAAAAAAGTCTGGATCTCTCTCCCACGTACCTGCAATAATATGATCCAGCATCCCCCACCATTTATAACACTCATTTTGACAAAGCAGGCACAAGACTTTATCCAGGAACAGGGACAAACCTCACCATGGCCTGCTGTGGTGACCAATCACTCCTCCTGCGGCAGAGCTGGTGAATCTGCCTGGGCAGCCATGGGGCAGCCAGAGGACCCAGCATCTTTGGTCAAGGAAGACAGAAAACTGAAGCAAATTTAATACAACAGCCTGTAAGTTGAGGGCATCTAGCAGCTGCCAGGCCAGCAGACAAGAAATCTCTATGAAGGGTGAGGCAGGCCACTTCGGAGCAAGACATGCGACACAGGTCTAGGTAAAACATTCCTGCTCAGGATTCGCAAGCCCAGAGATAAGTGCAAGCTTTCAGGATGGAAATCTCCCACACTCCTTTACACTGTTTTCACTCAGAGAGTCATTAAACTCCCCCTCCAAGCAACCCAGTTCTAGAAGATGAACTTGCAGAAGACTAATCTAGCAAGAAGTAGAAAGTTTGCTGCAAACTTCATGAGCTAAACCAATTCAGTATCAAACAAGACCAGCACTTGAGCCAATGCATGGGAAAGAAACATCTTATCTTTCAAAGGAAAAAAAAAAAAAAAATCACTTGAGTACTGGGAATTGCATTGGCATTTCACAGTAGTTCAAATATTTTCCAACAGGGGAAAAAAACAATAACACTCCCCCCCTTACCCAATTTAGCTATAATCCACCCCCAGTCAGTCATCTAGCATCATGCTCACATGCCGTAATAAATTTTTGTAAGAAATACAAACTTAAGGTGTATGGAAATATCTACAAAAATTTCCACATCCCAAATATTAGTAAGAGAGAGCCTCTAGCAGGTTACAATCAACAACAAAAATTCAATCCACACCAATTCTGTTTATTCATCATAATGCCTGGGGATTCAATCTGAAAGAAATAAAGATAAATCCTTCAAGAAACTAGCTATTGCAAGAATTTTATAGTTCTGATTCATCGGCTGATATGATAGGCTTGGGCAGCCAAGCTGACAAGGGCAGCTAGAGGTGATACTATGAGCAGTCAGGCCCAACAGTTTATCTTAATTCCTCTTAAACGGTCTCGTCTCCACTGTCCAAGGTTCTTCCAGCCTCACCTTCCCCATTGCAACGTCCTAACTTCAATACTCTCTCAAAATACAACCACTCATGCTCCAACCTCCACAGAACAGTCCCAAACCCAGTCTCTCACTGGCAGCACACACTGCCTCACCAGTGATGCCTGGGCCCCAATCTGGCATCCTGATCTAGAAGGCAGGTCCTGGGTTTCCACAGCAGACACAAACAGAGCAAGCCTTGGCCACCATCTGATCAATGGTAACCACACAGACAGAGCCTATTCCTATCACCTGAAGGCAGCCAGCCAATGCTGAGGAGTCCAGGACTTTGGCAACTGATGCCCTTTATGATCAGGAATGTGTCTGTCCACAGGCAGCACAGCGTGGGACCTTCTGAAGACACAGGTATGCTACCTCATCCTTTTACAAGTTATAACAGTTCAGTGACTGGCAAAGATTGTTTCAGCATGAGGTCTTTTGCTAATGTAACTGCTGCTCCTCAAGAAGAATTTCTAGCAGAGGGCCATACACTCCTCCAAGCAGCATCTAGGGATGCCATCTGTGGCATCAGGACTAGCACTTAAGAAAAAAATCAATGACAGTCTATCCAGCCCCAAAACCTGCATCTCAGAGTTGCCAATAAGGAAGGATATAAAAGGCAAATATTACATAATAACACTTAACCAAGATGTTCTTCCAACAATTTGTCTCAGGAACTGTCTGCATCTAAAGGTCTTAAATGGATTTTTCAGACTTCTCTAGTCAATTCTGTAAATTACGCAATTTCAACTTTTAGAAAAACCCACAGAAATTATTCGCACAGCTCAGTTACCGGGTGAAGAATCACTTCCTTTCATTTGTTATAACCTTGCCAATTGCTTGTTTTATTCTGAGTAACCCTTAACTCCTGTACAAGAAGAAACAGAAAACAACCTTCCCACTTTCTCCATGCTGCTCGTCATCAAGACCCTGTCAACCTCAGATACTCATCTCTTCTGTTGACAGAAGAATCAATACATTTACCTGCACCTCACATGGACTCCATGCCTTGTTTTTCTTGTAACAACTTCTGTTAAGTCTTGAAATGGCAGACTATTCCTTTTCCTTTAAATACAGCATTTCTCCTGTGCATTGCTATAAATATAATTCATCTTGATGCTACAATTCTCAGAATAGTCAGAATGACCAAGCACAGCATCTTTGTGATTTGCCAGGACTCCATGACACCTGTCAGCAAAAATGCAGATACTAAACTGAAATTTTAACTACAGCATGCAACACAGTACTTGGCACAGCCTCGGAAGCAGAGGAATGGAAGGTAGCAAAACACGAAGTAAACCTTTAAAGATGAAAGAAGGAAAGAAGGGAAGCGATCCAGAGATCTAAGGACTAGTAAAGCCAATGCCAAAGCCTAGTAAATTGATAGAAGCTGCAGCAAAGAACAGAACTGGTAGGGTCTGCATAAATAGGGAAATACAAAAGAATTAACATTGCTTTGGTAGAAGGAAGTAACTTTTCCAAAATGATTCTATGCTCCTTGAAGCAATTAGCTAAACATAGGGTAGTCCAGTTAATACATCATAACTGAATATCCTTTGAAAACACAACACAACAAGGGATGGTTTTGTTTAAACAAAGGTAATTTAAGCTGGTTTTCACTATGAAGGGAGTATCAAAAGTTACACATATCCAACCTAGGATCCACACTACTCAACACAACGTATATGCAATTTCACAAGGGGCACGAAGAGAGAAATTTTTTGAGGATACAAAGATATTCACAGTAGTCAAAACTTGAAGTCACAGAAAACAGCTACTATACCATTGTATGTGGATGACCAAACATTCACTGGCAGGTGAAATCCAGTGCCAACAAATGCAAAACCTACCCTAAGACAAAATAATAAAAAAACCCCAAAACTTCATGATTATACTTGCACAAAAATGAGTTCTAAATTAGCTATTCACACTGACAAGTAAAAGACAACAGGCAGCTAACAACTTCAGAGCAAGCATCAGCCAAGTCATGAAGTCCAAGAAAAATAATGTTGGACAATTAGATGAGACAGAGGCAAAACCCACATGTTTTTTATTATTTCCATAGTATTTTTGTAGCTGTGTATTTTGGAGCAGCTGTGGTCCACCATAATACTATAAAACAACAAAGGGTACAAAAATGTAAGCTGTTTAAACCAACTAAATTAATGCAATGATTTTCATATGAGGAAAGAGCAAATAAACTAAAATTGTTCATCATGGAAAGAGATGGGATATAACACAGTACACTAGTGCCGTACAAAGTCACTTATAGCACGGAGAAAATCCATAACGTAAAAACAAAGTCACCCACTACCACCGGCTGCAGCAGCTGAACAAACAAAAGCAAGTTTTTATAAAATGCATAATTTACACATGGAACTTACTGCCCTAGGATGTGAAGGTAAAGAGAGCCCAAAGTATCTTTAGAAAGCTATTAAAAAAAAAAAAGCCATAGAAGGAGGTCCACTGAGCTGTTAAATATACAGCTGCACATCCATGACTCCTCACGAAATTCCTCAGCTATGGACTGTCAGAAGCTGAGAAAATTTAACAAAAGGTATCACTGTATTTTCACTGGTTTGGGTTTTTTACCTTTTCTTCCAGGCAACTATTGCAGACACGCATCTCACAAGATAACAAGGTACGCAAACCTTTGATCTGAACTTCACTAGCTATCCTTACATCACTGAAGACAGTAAAACTATTTCTACATTTTTCATCTCCAAAACCAAGTTAGGAAAAAAAATATTTGTTATGCTAACTTAGCTACTACCAAAAAAACCACTTCGTAAAACACTGCTTCAGTAACAATAATTAGCGTTTATTACCAAAATTCTCAAAACCACGCATCAAACTTTGCCTCAAAACTATTACTTAGTTAGCTGAGCTAAGCAATCAAATAGTCACATTGGAAGACAAAAAAATATTACAATGACAGAAGTTACCTGTGAGAAGATGGAGAGAACATTTTACCTAGTTCAGTTTAACTGCACCTTGTTACCCCAATGTGCAATGCTGACTCAACACCTCCTCCAGGTGTACCACTCAGGTATCTCTAAGTGTGGGATTTGGTGGCAGGACAACCAAGGAATCAAGGGATGTGTCTAGGGAAGTGGCAGGACTGTGTCTAAGACTGTGGACTATAGAGATTTCCTGACAAGGGCAACCTACAGCTACAACAAAAGATGTGCAACAAACCTTATTCACCATAAGAGATGCCAACACAGTAATGTTAATTTCACTAAATGCACCACTGAAACACCGACATAACTTTGCACTACTTCGAAATTAGCTACCAATTATGATAGCAAAGAGATTAGCAAGAAGAAACAGCTCCAAATACCATTATACCAATATGTTAAAGTTACGACACAGAAGTGAAGTAACATTTTGTTTTTAAAATTGCATATGGTATATTAACACGTGGGAGTTTTCTCCCCACTTAATCTTTGCTATTTAAATATCACGGAAAAGTCAGCCTCAGTCTAGAAGAACAAGTTATGGATTATTATACTGACCCATCTTCACAGTTGATACTAATGGATATTCTGTGTATTAGAAAATTGTGAGCCTCCCACAAAGTCAAGTTTGCTGAGTTAAGGATGAGGCTTCAAGTATAACTGAAACCCCTACAGGGAAGCATTCAAAACTGAAACTATCATTTACATAACACTTTAAGATGAAAGGATACCAATCAAATCCCATGGAGTTACAGCATCCTCATAAAGACAATTCATCATGGACATCCCTATAAAGGCATAAATGGCTGTAACACTGGCATTTAGCACAAGTCTCAGAACCAGCCAAAGTAAGAGCATATTTAAACTCTTTTCAGATTATGATTTACATCACAACATTCCCCAAAAAGCCCATGTAAAATTCCTCTGAGGTCACCGATGTGAGTAACATCAGTCGCAAGACCTCAACCCTTTACCTCTGAGATCAGAGCAGATATCCTGTTATTTCCAGAGTCATGCTGCACTGGAATCCTAACTTCTACAAGACATGTGGTCTGCAAAGCATACTGATTTATTAACATAGAAAATGTCAGTGCAGCAAAATAGAAAAGTAAGAGGTCATGTATTAAAAGCAGTGACTAGGGCAGTGATCACCAAGATCTGGCCTCAGAGGAGTTCAGTACACGCAAAAACACCATCAAGGTGGCTCTACCCACAGCAAAGGCAGGCATCACATCCTGTATGGATAATGGAGTAAAATGTGCCATTCTAAAAGTAGGTTAAAAAGTTAAGCAAATATTTCCAATAGGATGCTCTAGAAGCATTTAGAAATACAAAGACATGGTTCCAACAAAGTGGAATTGCTTAAAAACGTCCAGGAGGGTTCTCTCAAAATGTTGGTACTGCTAGCATGTTATCTTGATGGAAGATGTCATTGAGAAGGTGACTACGGTTAAAAAAAAAATTATGTTGTTCTACAGATGAGAAACCTTTTCAGACACATTGCAAGACACAATGCAAAGCTAAAAAAGCAAAAGTTAGGACAATATTGAAGTTTTCCAACAAATCACAACTCTCAGAGAACAATTCCAAGTGAACAGACTTTTTAACCTAAGGAATAACTACAGTAGCTCTGAAAACATACAGTTTTTAAACAAATTTGACACGAAGTAACTCCTAAAAAGCACTTCTCCTTTGTTTTTAAGGACAAACTGAAAATGCTTACAGACTGAAAATGCTTGTTTTGTATCAGTCTGTCAAGTAAAATTTGTTTTACTCAAGCCTCTGCAACGCTCCTTGCACAGATTGGCACGTTACCCTAAACAACACACCTGATAAAGCAATACATGTATACTGTACATAATCCTCATATTTGTGTCCCGCTACATAACTAGTTTTAGGGTACTCAGATAATAAATCCAGCCATGAAGACTGTGCTTAAAGCCTGCAGCAATAGTTTCCATAAAACCTTCTACTAGCTATGGAAGCAGTTCCTTCCAGACAGACATTCAGACCATAATCTCTAACTTCATGACATCTTTTAAAATGGAGTTAAGTCATAATTCAATGCCTGGATCATGCCAAAGCAATTCAAGTTCTGCTTCATGGCAACTCTCCACCTAAAACTCCATGATCCTAGTGCTTTCCAAACAATTTCACTTCCACAATCCTAAAAACCATTGTGACTTCCCACATAAAACAGACTCCTTCCCAGTGCCACCTGCCATCGCAACTAAAGGCCAATGCATTCTGTCCAAATCTCTTTCAAGCCAAGAGAGCAGGTGAGCAGCTGTGCCCTCTGTTCTCCGATGGTCAAACAAACCACAGCTTACTGCCCGTGCACAGGCTGCACCTGCTTGCATTAATTCCCTCAGAGAGACTTTTCTAAGAGGTAGAAAAACAAAGGAGGAGAGAGTTTCATGATGGGATTTCACGTCCTTCATTAAGTTGTAGGAAGGGCACTCAAGGCTTCCTCTTTCGGACTACAAAGCCTCCTTATTCTACAGAAGCAAAAAAAGTGCACAAAGATGAAAAAGTTGCCTTAATATTAAAATCATGATTATTTCAAACAAACCTCAGTGTATCTCACTTCAAGCATGACCAGTTACCTGAGGGCAGACACTGCCATGAAGATATAATTATTTCCCTTGGGTAGCATATCTAGTGAAACCATTAGTATTCAGTAGGTAGTAAGGACACTCCTTAATGAGATCTGCCCTAACTACTACCAAGAACAGACTCAAACTTGAGAGAAATTGCAGGCAGCAATTAGGTAGAATTCCACTTTCAGGACTTTCAGTAGCGAAGTAAAACCATTAAGACCCTACTTGACCAGCTGAGCACTGCAGTACAACATCACCCCAACACTTCAAGTCTCTTAAGAGACACTAGTAGATGTCTGACAAGCTTTACTGCAGATCAGCAGTGTGCAGGACCAAGTAGCTCTGTCAGTGTTAACATTTTCCATTATCAGATCTTTATTTTCTCTTAAGCTTTCCTAAACTTCAAACATTTGGACTAGTACTTTTCATGTAGTGCACATCTCATGCTTCACTTTATCATAATCAGAACTTCCCTATCTTGTCATTACCAGAAATGACACCAAGAAAACCTCAAAACAATTTAACTCCCTTTGTAGAATTTTTAAAGGCTTTATACTCTCTCTATCAAAATTTCTTTTCAAACTGTACCAGAAATTGTTCCCAAGAAAAAAGAAACCCAAACAATTTTGACCATCTTAAAACTATTCGGCTTTGTTTTATTTCTTCTTTAAACTAGTCTATACACATGCTTAGGACTGGCTGAGCACGTCAGAGATTCACAGAGAAGTCCACTTGCAAAGCACAGAGCAGAACATTTCCTGGAGATCTTGACACAGAACTCGGGGGGGGAGGGGGGCAGGAAGAATTACACTGCCAATACTAAGCTTCACCTAAATTTAGGAAACAGTTTTTCAGATATCTGGGTCCATGCTGTCTCCTTTTGTATCCCTAGAGCGACATCCATCCCACCCACCACAGGTCATCCTGTGGAGAGGCTTCTATTGTTGACTATAAAATGAAGCCTCCATAATTAACTTTAGCTGGGATTCATGAGACAGTGCTAAAAGCAAGTGAAAGGAAGCATACTATTACAGAGACCTGCAGACCAAGTACTTGGAAAACCCAGTTACTTTAACTATACTGCCAGCTACAAAGTTGCACTCTCATTTTCCCACTAGTTTTTGAGCCGATCACTCCCCTTGCTGTAACAACCTGAACTGGCTGAAGACTAAGTCAATTCAGCTTTTTCCTGGGGTAGTTCTCTGTGTTTCAAGGCCTGACCAGCACCAGAGCAGCTGGAACAGATTGAAAAACACTTGTCTCTTCGACCAGAGACAGCACTGACCTCCAAGACCTCAGAAATCAGCTGATGCTAGGCTAGGAATGACAGAAAAGAGGAAACAGAGAGGCAAGGCATCAGGGAAAACATGAAGAAAAGAAGATCAGAACTCAAAACCCAAGTGGGAAAATGGAGCCAGCAAGAAAGGCAGAATGGGAGAGGAGAAACAAACAGTTGTCAAGAGCTTGGTGTAGAAGCCAAGTAATGTTATCCCTCTGCTATCAACACTTAGAAAACACAACAGTTGAGAACACATCCATCAGCTCAGCACAAAGAAGAAACATGAGCCTACCACCACTGGCAGATAAAATGACAGTTCAGGTCCAGAGGCTGAGTTGGAGAGAGGCAGATCTCTTCCCACACATCATCAAGCTGACACAGGGTGCTTTTTTTTCCACCCACCTTTTTTTAAGTCTAGGATCACCTAAAGATGATCTGCATAGTCACTGTACAATAATCTATCCTCCCACTTTGTGCCAGTCCCAGCTCCCTCCTGATCCCCACAGCAAGTTGATTTGGTAGGAAAGAAAGATTAGTAGGGTTACTTCTACCGGTCCACCTTCCTGCACCATCTCACCTTGGCGTCTGCCAAGCACCCATGCCAGAAGAGGGATGGGCAACAAATATGTAAGCGATGCCTGTGCCGCTGCACTGCTGCAATGGGTTTAATCTACCCCAGGACCACAGCCTGGCTTCAGTCTGCTCTGCATCATGTTTTGCACTCACAGCTCTAACTGAGGCCCATAGGAGCTGTGTCAAACCACGGACACTTGAGCCTGCAGCTCAAGCACTGTAAAACAGGGGTAATATCACTCCTTCATAAACCAAACCAAAAAAAGTATTGTGGAAGGCACCACAGAACATCCATACAGCAGCTATTAATTCTGCCTCCAAAGTAAGACTTAAATCATATCCAAGAAAAGCCTGAGACCATCCAATGAACAAAGGAAGACCACTGACAGGTTTCCAGCCAGTACTAGGCAAGGTTCCGGGGGGAAAAAAAAAAATAAAAAATGAGCAATTACCTATTACCACAATGCACACACAGAATGGTCCAATAATGCTTTTTGGTTTTGGTATAACAATTTTCTTGGTCAAAGCCTTAGTAGCATCCACAATAAAAATGGATTTGAAGAAAACATGGTGTGCAAAAGGTAGTCTATGGCTGTTCTGGTCTTGAAATGTTTTTACAATGCAAAGATAAGTATCCCACTTATCTACTTTTAAGCTTGAGAACACAGCTGTGTTGGGCAGGACACGTCTCCAGGATGAAGGACCACTGCCTCCCTAAGATCCTGCTCCATGGTGAACTTGCCACCGGCTGCCGCAAGAGAGGAGCCCTGAAGAAAAGATA
>NW_016690240.1:4481495-4646553 GCF_001604755.1 Lepidothrix coronata
GTCTCCAGGCCTCCTGATTTGAGGCCTGGAGACACACCATCTATAACGCAGCTGTCTCCTTCGAGAACACACGCAGGATCACTCTCGAGGAGAAAAGGTAACGCAGAAAGAACCGTGTCTTGCAGAATACACCATCTAAGGAGTCTTTCTGTTGTGCCTTTTGCAATCGGATATGTCTATCTTGTATTGGCCTCATAAGTCACCAACGTGCCTGTAACAAATGTGGACAGAGCCTTCCCAAATCTTTGTTCGCAAAGCCCAGCCATGATGATGACTTTTAAGCTAAGCTAATACAAAAACTGATTTATTTACACATATGCCAAACAACCCCAACTTACATGCTCTTGAGTGTGTCAACTAAGAAAAACAGACTGCAGCATTTTAAGTTACAATAGTCTCCCATTTCTATCTCAAAGACTACTTTCTCAAGACTTGAGATTTTTTGGAGTGCTCTAAAGGCACATCTACATTTTCCTCTGCATTTCCTGACAACAGCTATAAATAAAATTACATTCATTCACTTAATTTTGAATGCTATATTGACATCTGAAAATGAGATACTCCTAGCAAGAAATATAAAAAAAAAATTAGGAGATAAGCCATCTTAGTAAGCAAGTACAGGCAGGAAAGAAACCAACTAGCTGACTGGCATCTTCAAAACTGCTGAGCCCTTCAAGCCAACTAATTAACTTAGGCCATAAATAATACCTAGATGTGGTCAATTTAACTATCAGCAGTTTACAATATCAAAGTCAGGTAATTACAACAACTTTGTATTTTACCAATGAAGAATTGTTCTGTCAGTTTTATTGCCAAGTACAGAAAATACTTTAGCTGCATTTATCCATGAAATTTATCTTTTGCAAAATGTTCATGTGACACCACGGTGAAGAACTAGCCTAAAGCAAAGGGTGTGAAAATGCATTTTCTTGTAATTTACTTTATGCTGCTCACAAGCCCACAGGGTGGATGGATTTAAATGGCCTATTCAAATAATGATTAGATTAGTATAGATTAACATCCTGTTCCATATTTGTAGTTCAAACACTTTCCTAAACATTTGGTATCAATCTCTGGCAAAAAAAGTAATTACCCTATCTCAACATACTTAAATCCTTTAACAGACATGAGAACAAAGAATTTGATCAACTGACAAAATATGATGGACTGTCATTTCTGCAGAGGCTTGCTTTTAGACAAAACATGGTCATCACTTAAAGTGTACATTTTGAAGGCACTCTATGAATCTAATAAAGATACAGAACACACACACAAAAAAGTATTTCAAGATGTTTTGAATGGAAAACCTGTTAATTTAACAAGTAGGAGTGTCTGCTCTGCTGACTTAAAACCAAGTGCTTCTAGGCACCTTCTGGTAACAGACTTCAGAACCAGGAACTGTATTTTTCTTACCTCATTTTTATTCATTAATTAAGTGAACAAGTCTGTGTGGGAGGGAGGGTGATAAATTCCACCCACTCTTTCCCCCTTGCTTTGTACTGACTGAATGAACTCAAAACATTTGAAGAATAGACTGATCCAGTTAAGAAGTAAGTAAAGGATTATTTATTTTAGATTGAGTTGCTGCTATCAAAAGAGGAGGTCCCACACTGCTCCCTTCTCCACTATGTCCTATGTGCCACAGTCACTCAGCTGATCCACCCTGATTCAGTTCTGGGGGGACAGTTATACTGGAACAAAAATCTAACCCAGAGAATGGCAGGGAAGTAATGAGCAGTTAACTGGGAGTCTGGTAGATCATCTAAAAATAATGCAAGAGGTCTTTCTGCTCGTATTTCTCAGAAATAATCATGAAATACGGCGTAAACTCACATAGGTGACATAAAAATAATACTCAGGCAGTACATGCTTGGTGCCAGAGTTGTAAGGAGAGCCAAACACGGAATCAGCAGATGCCTGGCTATGGGTGTTTCCACTGCAGATAGCACTAATCTAAACCAGGGCGCTGCCACAGCCTAACATCCCCTCCCACTCCCCCACCAACCAAACCAACTCCTCCCTCCCTTACACAGACAGATGCTTGAGCAACTGTCCATCGATGGGACTCTCAAAGATAATTTCTGCTTGAAAGACTGGAGCAGGACTCCAATTCGATTCAGAGAAGAGCAGGAATGCACATTTCAGCAGCTAACGGGTGTTCCTAACTCCTTCCTAGCATCAACTCTGGCACTGAGACCATGCCCTGAGGCAACATGGCTCACCATGCCATCAGTAGTGGACTAGTGGAAGCACAATTTTCTGTTGCCCATGGTGGAGTGGTTTTTTTCCCTTCCCTTTTGCTTCTTTTGGGAGGGCTGTGAGGGAAGAGGCTGGAGTTGTATGGATTTACTCAGCCATCTGGCACACATGAGAACCAGCACAAAATGAAATGACTATGGAAGGGAGGGCAAAGCAAAGGTGGGAGCAGACTTCCTCCTTTGGCATCAGCAATAAGTTAAATTGGCAGCCTTCATTACACAAATTCACCACCAGTTAATGCTACACTGAACCACCAATAATCCCACCATCAATTATCTTTTTGCTGTTTCAGTTGAACTTCATTTTCTTGGCTGCAGAGGAAGTTGCCTAGTGTACAGAAGTCCTGCTCCACCATGTTCAGTCACTGCCAGGCAGGTGTGCAATTTGCAAACATTTTAACAAGCACTCAAACCCTGCCCTGGGATATCCAGAGTACAGGCCCCTAAAATTTAAAAAAAAAAAAAAAAGGCACACAGTGCTTTCAGCATAGAGACCAAAGTCCTATTCGGACAAATCTCAGCACACTTAAGTCACTCTCAAAACTGAGGACTATTTAATTTGTTCCAATACTGGAAATGCCATTAGAAGAAAAATGCCCCTCTCACACACTCCTTCCATTCACCTACTGAGTGAGCTGCATGAAAGAATCAAACCAGTTAAGGTCCCTTCTTGGAGAGATGAGAGACGAGAGGAAAAAAAAAAAGAGGGGGATAATTTAACTAAAGTAATGGCAGTGGTTTGTTTTTCAGCAGTACTACCCTAGGAGGACTCCTTTTGCTGGCACTTCCAGCTAATACTCTCCTAAAGTCATCATGCAAAACAGCCTAGGGATTCTTGTGAAACAAGAGCGGACATCACATGGAAAAGACTTGATCGGGCAGGAATTTTGCAAGATATTTAACAAGTATATGTCTGGAAAAAACTATTAAGCATGTCATCATCATGTTCTCACCAACCACCACTAGTCCTCTCTCTGATAACCACTCTTATGCCCTCCTGCTTAAGGAAAACAAGTCACAGGTAGGGGGTAGAAAACAAGACAGGGGAGAGCATGGGAACAGATTAAAAAAAACCCTTATATATTAAAAATCACTCAGCACTAGCAGGAGAGGATCTGTGAAGATACCCTTCATGACTAGGAAGTACATGGCACCTTTATTTTTTCCTTTATTATTTCACCATCTAAGGCAGCTGCACTACTGCATGCTACCTTTTGTAGGGCTGGTAAAGCAAGTAGCATCAAGGATTTTTTATCAGAGCAGGGACTTGGCTCAGTGTTTAATGGGGTTTTTTTCTAAACTGGACTCAAAAGCAACTGCTACTTAACAATTTCTAAATACTCTACCTCATTCAAAGAAGCACAGCCAATTGGGTAACACTCCACCATGGCGCAAAACACACAACAGTCAAAAAACTAGAGGTCTATGGCTTCAGCTGAAGTTTGGGGGGAGAAGAATCAAGCAGGATTTCATCCGCTAAATACAAGTTTCTAGCCCCAGCCCTTCAGAAAGTGAAGGGTACCTGAAGCATGTCTCACCCTCTCCCTGCTGGCCCCAGAGGCAAAGATGGCAGCAGCTGCTGGGCTGCCCAGACAGGCTCTTCTCACTCCCCCAGCAAAGGCTGCCAGCAGGGCAGAGCCACCTCAGGACACCACACAGGCAGATGGCCCTGCAACAGAAGGAATATTCCTCTTCTTTCCCAAACACCAGTGCTCAGGCTCGGGTATTTGCACTTGGCCCACAAGATGGCACTGACAGAAAGACTTTGCTCCCTCTTTTTTCCTCTCTCCCCGTCTCCCTCTGACACCAAGCTCATCACTGGCCCTGGACTGATTCAGAGAAGGACTGCCACCTACTGAAACATCACATCATCTTCCCACATAGCTGAGTTTCCCTCCTCACCTGCCCCCAAGTTAGCCAACCAGCTAAACCCTGTTGGCTTCATCAGACAGGTGGCGTACTGACGCACAGAGCTCAAGGCACCTAAAATTTTCAGTAACAAGAGTCTGACGTTTTCAGCACTACAATTTTCTCCATTATCTAGAATTTCTCAGTATTTCCTGAAAAACATAAAGACCTGGAAAAAGCTAGTAGTGTCAAAAAATCATAGTGCTTCCCACACAGGCAAACTCAGTAATACTGACAAGACCAGCCCAGCATCTGATGAAACATCTAAACACAGTTAACTATAGCAAAATAGAGGGCTCAAGCAGAAACATGCAAGTACTAGAGCTGTTTGTGTATTCAGATGAGCACACTAAGATAACTCCCCTTAAGGAAAAATCACCGTATTCTAATATTCCTTTTCCTTTCAATTAGAGCAAGGCACTTTTCTCCTCTCATCAACACCATCTTGCAAAATCAAGCCTGTGAAACCTACTCTCCACAGCAGAATGCATATCACCTTTCCCACACACGCCAAGATACTTACATGTAAGCAGAAGTTGCAAACAGTTGCAAACCTGGAAGCACTTAACAAATCAGAGCAAGTCACAAAAGACATAGATTTGATATTGCATCATTTACAGATAACTGGAGTGATTTACGCTGACTCTTAAGTTCAAAGTAAAATCAAAACATTCTGGCAGGATGACAGTAAACAAAAACAGCAGCCTGTTTTGTGAGGCTGGACTCTCTTCTGTGTAGTCCTGAGGTAATCTTCAAAGCAAACGTTCTGCCAGAATTCATCCTTTGTCAAAATGATGCAACATAGTCATTGTCATAAAAGGAGAAAGTTTTCCAAGCTGCTGCAGAGACTGAGCACTGCCATTTCCCCTATGGCAGGATGTGCTTCAGCTCCAAGGACCTTAGTCCAAATGCATATGTTAAAAAACCACAATGCTACATCATTAGGTCTCCAGGTACTCAAGTTTTCTTCACACAATATACTACCTTCTATAACCCATTCTGTATAGAAGTAATCTTTTGTTCTCCCTCTGTCAGACAGACAGACTTGGGAAATCAGCTGAGAGCTAATAACAAGGTAACTGTGTTCAGTATACACAAGTGTAGTTGTAGAGTGCAAGCTTTAACTACATTTCTATTTTCAGTGTTTGCCAGCAAAAAAAATCTCTTACAGTCTTCAAAACTATTAAAGAGAAGTGTGTGTGTAGAGAAGGAGTCTGAGACCTCTGAAGTCCAACTTCACAAGGCATTCCTAAAAACCGCAACAGCAACTAACAAGACCATAGCCATCCTCTGGGAAGGCAAATGGCAGGCAGGTCCTGTCATGTACACAGACCTGATTTCTGAAACACACTTCACTGCTCAGCACTTGCCTCACAGCAAGTGCAACACTGTCCTGACACCATCTCCATTCCTCTCTCTACTGTACCTGTTGTTGCTCTCTCGCTGAGGAGGATGGAGCAGCTCACCTCTTCTCCTCCTAAGAGCTGTCTTCACACCTGGCATCCCCACCAACCCTCCACAGCTTGCTCCTTGCTCAGGGCTAATCCGAAGTGCCCCCCTTCCCACAGCTCTCAGCCTTCAGAAAACCAGCAGATAAGCCCTTCCTCACTGTACTTCACAATAAAGAGCTGGAAGGCAGGAGAGTACCAAAGAAATCAGAGGGTAAGAACTCCTCTGACAAATCAGAATTTTACGCCTCAAGGACTCTGAAGCTCTGCTCAAAACTCTTCAGTCCTCTCTACCCACCGTTTTCTCCTGGTTTTCCTAGTTTCCACACTTTCCCTCACACGATTAATTCCTATCAAAGAAGCACTGAAACCCTCTTGTGAAAACAGTTTGGTGTATTTGAGCATGAGTACAATGCTGAAATCTTCTGTGCATTCTCAATTAATAGTGCAATACATTTTAATTGTTAGATGAAGGTTCATTTCATTCTCAAGATACAGACGAACACCACAAATAAAGCAGTAACACAGAAGCCTCTCCCAAACCACAGAGCAACTCATTCACAAAACTGCTCTGAACAGATCCATACCAGTGTTGTGGTTTAACCCAGCAGGCAGCTAAACACCACACAGCCATTCACTCACTCCTCCCCGAAGTGAGACAGGGAAAGGAAAAAAAAAAAAAAAAAAAAAAAAAAAGGGTTAAACTCATGGGTTGAGGTAAAGGCAATTCAATAGGACAGAAAAGGAAGAGAAAATAACAACGATAAAAGAATATACAAAAGAAGTGATGCACAATGCAACTGCACATTAGCCAATGTTTACCAATGCCCAGTCAGTCCCCGAGCAGCAGGCAGACAGCCCCCAGCCAACTCCCCCAGTTTTATTGCTGAGCACAATGTCACATGGTATAGAATATCCCTTTGGTCAGCTGGGGTCAGCTGTCCAGGGTGTCCAACTCCCTGTCCCCACCATCTTCTCCTTGGCAGGGCAGCATAAAAAACTAAAAAGTCCTTGACTTAGTGTAGACACTGCTCAGCAACAACTAAGCCATCGAGTTATCAACATTATTCTCACCCTAAATACAAAATCCAGCACTATACCAGCTTCTAGGAAGAAAATCAACTCTACCTCAGCCCAAGCCAGAAGAACTAGTTAATATTTACAATGTCACTGTAACTTGCCTTGTATATGCTGATCACCAAGACATGACTGAAACAATTTCAATGTATGCTGACACCATACATCGTCATGTATGGTCCATGCAGCAAAGAAAGGGATCTGCACTCATGATATAGAGCCATTGTGCCAGAGTCTACATGCCCACTCTCCTATATTTCTGTGTTCAAAGTATCACACCAGCATGCAATACAAAAGAACTAGCAGGAATTAAAATATTCATGGTCCAATTCAAAATTTCAAAATTTTTTTTTACTTGAGAAGTACTGAATATAAACCTGAAGCAGCCAAAGAAATACTAGCACATTCCTCAGCTGGTTGTTACAGTATTTGTGACAAAAACACACACTTGTAATCCACTTTTGTTACTTGCTACCTTTTTCTTTTTTTTTTAAGTCTTTTTAAAACTATTCCATATTAGGTGCTTTTGAACATGAACCCCAATAAGGAGATACATTCTTCCTATTTAATGAAAGCCACTGGAGTCACTTTAGTCAAAAGGTGATAGCAGAATACCACACTACTGGTGATGCAACGAGCTCAGCAGAATCACAAGAAATAAACTCTCATGGAAAGAGAAAGAAGGTTTAAGGTTTAAGTGAACAGGGAACTGTGTGAGGATCTCAAAAGCTATCATGTACATTTGTGTTTGAGACTATATTTTACTGAACAAAACTGTAACAGCTTCTGGTACTGCCATTCCTCCCTGTCCAATGCTGTATGCTCCTGCCTCTCTGCATCACCTTCTCACCTACCATGACACCACGCATGAATGGTATACAAGATGAGGAAGTGGCTTGACCTCAGGAAAAAAAGACTACTTTTCCTCCATTCTATTTGTAAGACACCCTTAAAGTAGTATTCAAAGGCTTCTCTTCAATGGGAATAAAAAGGATTGTGAATCATAAGAAACCTTCATATCACAAAAAGCCATTTTTAATTAAGTAATGTAAACAGTCAAGTAACAGCCTCTTTCTACCTTAGGTTCCAAGACATGGTAACAGGGACTTCCAATCATGGAGCTCAGGCTGTACTTCTCTATTGTATATGCTGCACAAAAGAGACAGCCCTTCACCCCCCATATCCCCCCCCACAAAAAAAATAAAAGACCTGAAAACAAACTGCAAGAAACACTGATTTCTGATTTTCAGAATCATCATATTTACACATGAGAAAAAGGACAGAAACTGGTGGCGGGGAGCAGTCATGTCTTGGAGGTCAGTACGTACAAGATAAGTTGCAGTGACACACTGCACTTAACTGTAAGTATTATCTACTATATATTCAGAGTAGTTTCATGAACAAGGAGAAACTGGAGTGAGAGTGGGGGGAAGGAATATATATCTCAATTAAAAGCTACAAATTTCTGGTACAACTTTTCCCTTTTGAAAAATACACCAGTGAGATTTCAGCTTCCAAATAAAACTTTCCAATGTGTGGTCTGTAAGCAAAGAATGGTAACTTTAAAACACCAACATTCTGGCAAATGTTTATGACAAAGAATCCTGAAGGTGTTTGGCAGCATACCTTCTGGGTTAGAAAGACATTCTGTTGGAATAAAGTCAAGAGCAAGTTCAAAGAATATTGTTCTTGATAAAATAAAGACGACAGTTTGAACAAGGGCTGAAAGGAATAGGTGGATGATTTAATTTCTATAACATCATCATGCGACTGGTATAAAGCTCTTCAGTACTAGAAAACTATTTATTCCTAATTCATTAACAGTTGCCAGCCAAATCCATCCACACCAGCAGCAGAGCCTATATATTCCTTATGCAAATACATCTTTGCAAGCCATCTGGCAAAATACCTTTCCAAATCCACAGTGGTAGTAGGATTGTAGCCATAATGATCCAAAGAAGTATGTAAGGCTCAGAGGAAAGAAGCATTACCTAACAGATGAACTGCTGTGGTAGGGGTGGGTGTGAGAGAAGAAGACAGACAGGCACACTTGTTCCCAAAAGATTAGCTGGTCTAACAGAATGACACTGGCACCCCTTACAAAATTTTCCCCAAGGCTAGCGCTCTATTATGGGCATTTATAGGCATTTGTATATCTTGATTAAATCTTGAGAGCCATGAATTATATTTCCCAAATTTGCATGCAGTGTTCTGAACCTTAAGGGCAAATCCCTCTTGTACAAGGCATTTTATAATAAGCAAACACAGGATCTCCTTGGACTGCATAAGGCTGCCAGGTTTGCTTTATTTCTTCTTTGGTTAGTTTACTGTAGAAATAAAATGCTGGTTTCGGCACTGCTGCCAATGTATTAAAATGACCATCCTGAACCCCAGAGGCAAGCAGGTTTCTTGGCAGGTAGAGAAAAGGTTCTTAGATTGTCTTTCATTTCCATTAGCCATCTTGCCCATCAGTACAAAAGTCAAAAACATAAAATATTTTTGAGCTCAAGAAATCTGTTAACATTAGATACTTGCAGATAAGTAACCATTAATCTTTTATTTGATGAAAGCCAGAAAAAAAATGCTCCAAGACACTACTTATGGAATTTGATCATGTAGAGCTTGGTATTGTTCACAGGTTATATCAAGCAATCTGCCCTTTAAACCGTAGACACTAATATGGCTTTCCATTAAATTATTTTTGTTTATTATTCTATATTTAAGTGCTCCCCAAACAAACTTCACTGCTGTTGAACTATACAGTGATTTCTCCATGGCCTCTTTTTGGCCCTGCAAGCTGTCAGACAGCTCTAGTCAAAGACTAAGAAAAGACTGCACTATATTCCGAAAGCTGAAACTCCTTTGAAAGAGAACAAAACCAGAGTAACATGATATAGGTACAAGATGATTGTGATGGCAAAACTTCTTAGGGCTCAGGTAGAAACAAATGCTCTCTGACCATCACTTTTTCATTTTTGTCTCTTTTGCCAAACTTCTGTGCAAGATACATCTGCAGTCAGTTCCATCTTAACCATACATATTGACCCATATTCTTCAAGAACAGAATCCATCAGGTACAACAAGTATCTAGGACCCTGTTTTGAAAAGCATGTCATGCTCCTCAGAAGAAAGTACAGTTAAATGTCTTCCCACCCAAAATGAAAACTGTAGGGGAAAACTGCCTTTAAAGCAAAAATGCCAAGAATAGCACACGGCAAATATCCTATGCCTAAGGAAAAGTTGCAAAATAAGTTGTGAATTGACAACATAAGCAGCTATTCTACAGTCCCTGCCATCTATAGAGGCATTCACCATTGGCAGTGAAGCTTCAAAGTAGAATAAACTACTCAACACTATAATTATTCTAAGCAAACACTAACAGTTTTCAGACGGGAAAAACAACATGGAGTTGCAAATTCAGTCCCTGGTTGAGGTCTCAGGAACATTTTTTCATTAATGTCTCAGCTCCTTGTATCCACAAACAAAAAAGAACTATGTTAAAGAATAATTTTTTTAAAAAACCAACACTTGCAGAACATTCTTCTGGTTATTTTACTCTGCTTTACCAACACAGATTTCATCTCACAGAAGACTGCTGCAAGCTCCAGATAAAGTACTCTCTTTTCTCTGGAACATTTAAATATCAAAAAATACGAGGGCATGCGGGAAGGGATCCACTGGTTTCCTTTGAGGAACAGCAATCCTTCTCATTAGAATTTGAAATATCCATTCTGAATATCCTATTATCTTTCTAACAGCCAAAACTCACTGGGAAGTAAGAAGAAAATAAGAACAACTTTCAGACACCAGAACACTTCCAAACCAACAAAATTTCTCATCTCTGCCCCTTACTTTTCAGATAAGAAAACAACAGTCATCATGTCCTCTAATAAGAGGATGCCACAGAGAAAAGCATCTCTAAGAAGTCATCTACTACTGTGCAACTTCCCATTAACCACAGTAGTTTATGAAGTTCTTAAGCATGTTGTGACAAAGTCTCCAAAACTGGAGCCATACAGAGCTCCAGCAAGGCAAGGAGCTCTGACACAGTTTCGTAAAAATACAATACCATTACTTCCAAGAGGAGTTCAGATCTGGGAGCAAAAAGTCCTTGTGCAATGCTGAACTTAGGCTAATCAAAGCACTACCATGCTCACAAAATTACACACTGAGAAATCACCTGATCCAGCTACAGATAACTCAGATTCAACGTAAGGCTCAAGTGCAACCCTTAGAGGTCATGCAAAACTCCACATTGTGGAATACTTGTTAAGAAAGGCACCACATGAGCGCCCAGAACAAGGTCATATCTTAAACCATTCCAGAGCTTCCTCTGACAACCATATTGACCAAGTGTTTCTACTATTTAAGCTAGCACATACACATCCACCTCTCTGTCAAATATTTATACTCACCACTAACTCCTTGCTAGCTAATCTGCTCTCTCTGAAAATATCCTGCTTCCAGAGATGCTCCTCACACTCTTCGTTCAATGCAATCTCTAAACCTGATCACAATTAAGGAAGCATTACATGGATGCTGCACAGGGGAGCTATGGCATCTTCCCAGTTCACACAGCGAAAAAGGCAGAGATCCATGAGGGCTGACTCACACCTTGTTAAAGGAGGGAGGAGAAAGAGCCCAGGAGCAGCCGATGGCCAAGAGGCCCCTGCCAGCTACTCACTGGTTGAATCCAGGTTACCATTCCTCTCATCTTTGGCCACAGCTAGGGGGTTGGAAAGACTAATGAGAAAACAACAGGGAATGGCCAACATACAAGCCATAAATACACACACAGGAGGCTCCATAAGCCCAAGCATTTGTGCCCCTTCCTGCAAGCCTCTGAACTCCTCTGGTAGCTTGGGAGTAATTCCTGTTCCAACACGCTGAGCTGGAAGCTACTGCTGCCAGTTACCTCCACATAACAAAGGTGTTTCCGGCAGTCTTGCTGAGAAGACCCTGAGGCCAGGTTAACAATTTGACTATGCCCAAAAATATTCAGGCTCTGAGAGCAAGACAAAAACTATCTTTTCTTTAATCATTTTTCTTCATTTTCTTGTCACCCCAAGGAAAAGAGCTGAGAAAAACTTTCTGCAACTACAAAAGAGAGACCAAACTGCAACGCTGTAACTATCCCCAGCTTGTCACAATTGCAATAACTTCCAAGCTTTGTGAAAGACATGATGCAGGAAATTAGTAAAGGGGAAGGGAAGATATCAGTGCTATTTTCCCCCCTTTAATATTTGCAATACTCAATTTATTTCTGCATTGAGATTTGAAGTGTCTTCCTCCCCAGTTCTCTCAAATTCATGAATATCTGCTACTTGAAATATGGATCAGCTCTCACACATGAACATTCAAAGCGTGAAAAACTCAGTGCGGCTCTAGAAAAGACAAATGGAGGGACAGATGCTCCAAAGCAAAAGCAAAAGAAAAAAAAAAAAAACCAAACCATCAAGAAAAACCCCTTGGCATCAGGGACAGTTCACCCCAGGACCTGGTTTGTGAGTATTTTAGAACTTAATTTGGTTTTTCTCCCATCAAATTCTATGAGATTCTCTATGTACTTGGAGAAGAGAAGAGAAGGCAGGTAAAAATGTAAGGACATATCCTACAAGAACAGTGCTAAAAGCTGTCTTAATTTCCATCCTTACCCATGAAGAAACCTAAGATTAAATGCAAGTCCTGCTAAGTATGAATAATTTCACTAATGATACTTAGAGGCCTCAGGAAAGCAATCAAAGTCTTTTTTTAATGATATTTGGTTACTGCCTGGCAAAAATCACAGGCAGGACCAGAGATACCATAAGACCCTGAGAATTAATTAAGGCAACATTTCACTAATTTAAGTTCAGAAGCACCAGAAACTATTTTTCCCACCCCAAAAAATGTCTCTGATAACTGAAAATACAATACCTCTCACTTCCCAACGCAGAGACGCTGAAACCTGTTTTTAGTCGCATCAGTTCCTTCCCACACACAAACATCAAGTAAACTCGACAACACTATGTACTTGCTACAGCTAAATATACTGGCAATATACAAGTACCTAATTTGAAACCCTGCGAACACACGTTCGGAAAAGATGGCAGTTTGCTAGGCTTTTATGTAACGCAAATTTAAATAGAAGGAACAGCTCCTGCCATTTTCTTCAATTAGCATTTCGTTCGGCTGTTACCAACTTAATTTCTTGCTTCGGAAGCGCCGCGGTTGGCTTACAATCTCACGAATTTATCGGACACAACTGATAGGCACCAAGAATTCTCTCGGACAGAACAGCAGTGGTTTCAGCCGCCCCGGGGCCCGGCGAACCCCACCCCCGGCTCTCTGCAGTGACAGAGGGTCGGGGTGCGCCCTGCCCGCCCAGCGCTCTCCGAGGAGCAGCGCGGCCCTTCCACGCGGTACCAGCGCGCTCCGTTCTCTCGCTTGCCCCAAGCCGAGCCATCCCGCGGCGATAGAGCGAGGCTCGGCCGGGGCGCAGCCGCCACCGCAGCGCAGCGGACAGCGACGAGGCCGCCGAGGCAGCCCCGGGCGGGCAGCAGCGGCTTCCCCGCCGCCCCCCGGGCCCGCAGCCAGGGGAGGGGCGGCCGCCACCATCTTGTCAGCCCGGGCACAAAGGCAGGGCGAGAAACCCCCCGCCCCCGGGACCGAGCCGGGCGCCCCCCGCCCCGACTCACCTCCAGGCGCAGGGAGGCACCGCAGCCCCGCAGGAACTCGCGGATGTTGCTCAGGCACTCGCCCTCGGTCCGCGGCTCCGGGTACACCTGCAAGAGAAGAGGCGGGCGGCTCAGCGCGGGGATAGGAGGGGACGGCACCGCACCAGCGTCCCCCGCCCCGCCGCTCCCCTCACCTCCCGCTCCCTTCGTAGGCGGCAGCGCCAATCGCTCCCACTGGAGGGGTTGAACCGGGAAGTAAACACGGAGCACAGGAAATGGCGTGCGAGGGCGGGGGGCGGCGGGCAGGAGCGCGGGCAGGGGTGCCCCGGCCAGGCGCGGTCGCGGGCGGCTCTGCCCCGGCGCGGGGAGGGCGGAGGGAGGGAGGCGCTCGGCCCCGCCCCGGCTGCGGGCGGGGACCCGCCGTGGGAGCGCCCCCGGGCCTCGTCGCCCAGCGTTTCTTAATTTGTTAAATGGTGATACAGAGCCCGGTGCCGTGACGGGTTTGGCTGCAGGGCAAGGCGACTGCACCGGGGGTAGCCCGGGGACAGCCCTTCCTCGGGACGAGAAGTGGTCGCGCACAGGGGACGAGGCGCACGCTGCGGGTGGCCCGTGTCGTCCGTGAGGCTGCCGGTGCCTCCTTGTTCTGATGTCGGTCCACCATTAGGTATCGGTTTTCTAACTAGGAAATACATGAAAAATGCCCCGAAGACCTCTGTGGAAAAATATTAGCACCCAGAGTTAATAATTACCAGGGTCTGATGTTAACGAGCTTCGTTTATCTGTAGTCTATTAAACAGCCCCCTCCTACCCCAGAAGAAAAACAATTTCACAAAGAGGAAAACCTTGACTAAACCTAAGAGAGTTTTTGGCAACGCAGCCATGTGCTCTCTGTAGGCACGTTCACGGTGCCTTCAGCTCGCCTCTACCCTGACAGCCAAGGCTAACAAGGAAAAGCAACCAGCCCCAAGCGCTTCAGGGGCATGGCTTCACCTCCCACAGCTTCACTCAAATTCTATGTGCACATAAGCACATATCGTTTCACAATAAATTCATTCATTTCTGTGAAGTAGTTCAGCAAATAATAAATCATTGCTGAAACTGACCTGCAGTGAAGCTGCAGCCCTGGACACCTCGTTCTGTTGGAATGGGAAAGCCTTTCCAAGTGCCCTGGAAAGTCGTTGGAAGCCAAGGTGTTGCAACACGCAGCATCATGGCCTTTGATTACGTTTTACAGTCAGAGGAAGTTTTGTTAAATGCACATGTATGTCAAGGCTACATAATCTCACAGTATAATCCACCTGCATAGCACTGGAAACTTCACACGAGGTCAACTCTAAACATGTATCAAGCTGAATCCAACGTAGTGCCTTCCCATACGTTTATATGATATCAAAGATACCTCTGACCCCACAATACCACAAAAATTAACAAATGCAACAGCATGACAGGGTCAACCTGGTATAAAGAAATTTAAAACACAAGTCACTATCATTTTCTAAATGCGAAATTCAGGTGAGTTTTAAATCAGAGCTGCTATTTTTTAATACAAGGAATTTGGTAACAATACAAGTCAAAGAATTTTTCTTTCCTTAAGCAAGAGCACACATATACATACCCTCCAAACTCCTCAAATTATCTGGTACTATAATAAACCCCCATGGGTTAAGAATAAGCCTTTTAACACACTATAATGCAAATAGAGTCCTGCACCCTAACTAATGGTGCAGGACTCTCACCGCTGCGACCCGGGTTCGATTCCCAGCCCCCCGGGCAGATGGAGCTCGTCAGCCTTGTAAGGCAATCCATCTAAGAGAAGGTCACTCTAAACAAACCTACGTTCTGAGACCCTCACTGCCACTGTCCAAGCTTGCTCGGCCCCGGCAGATGAACCTCAGGATTAAAGGGTGGGCTCAGTTCAGCGCACGCTGTGTCTCACCTAAAAAATCCACTGCGCAGGCTCGAAGGGTTAATGACCTTTCCCAAATCTTCGCTGGCGAAGACTGGCCATTATTATTATTATAATGCAAACAGAATGCCAAAGAAGTCCTATGCAAGTACAACAGCCTGAAAGACAAATTCAGGAAGTTTGAAGGATACCAGTGAGAGAACCCTCCTGAAAACATCATGAGTTTCGTCAGTCTTGCTTGATATACTTTCTGATTACTCTATTAATTTACTTCTTAATTCTACTAAGAAATCTCAAGCTCAGTCTATCATACCAACATCCCTTGTTAAAACAGAATCCTGAGACTTCTTTCAGTTTTTCTATATTGATGCTTCTAGTATGCTCTTTCCTACATAGTCTTAATATTTACATAAGAATTATATAGTTGCAACTTATAACTGTTTTTTCTTAAACTATTTGCGTAATAACTGCAAATTATATAGCTGTTACTTCCTCATTTCTTTTTTTGTACCCCCCATTTTCTTTTTCTTCTAATTTGTTCATCGAGGCCTCTTTTCATTCTGAGAAACCCTAACATTACTTCTGCTCTCCAAACACAAATAACCCCTGGTAAGAAAACCTACAGTAAACCTACATTTCTCTTAAAAGAAACAAATGTCTTGTCTCACAACATAATCCACATTAACACAAAATGTCGCAAAGACTCCAACACATTAAGCTCCATAATTCTAAGAAACCCAGATATATGTACTACCAACTCATACAAGGCTGCACATAGTTCATAAGAGACCGCATAATACCTGGAAAGAGGCCAAAAAAATAAAAAGGGGGGGATGTAAGGGGAGACATGATTAGAGTAAGGAAAAAATTTCCAATTAAAGATTAAAGAAACAACAAAGAAAACCCAAACCCTGCAAATTGCTCTATGTCAGGTCTGGAAGTTTAAAATACGTGCCAAATATACATCTGAGACCTTAACCCTAATGCTCTCTAATGCATGTTTCCAGTTAAAAACCATCTTCCCTCAAAACAATAAAATAAGTTACAGTAAATCTTTAGAAATGCCATTTCTTCCCTCACAAAACAAGGGAAAAGACTTCGGGGTTATAAAAGAAGCAGGCTATGTCTTCTCAGCTCTGTGGCTGCAGTGGCATTTTTATCCAACAGAAGACAGAAGCATATGAGTAAAGAATTTAAAAATATCTTAGCATTTGCATCCTGCTAGAAATTTTAAGTGTTAATGATCCCATAAAAAGAAGCAAACCCATTATTTACCTGAGAAATCTTAATGTGAGACTGGTAACCTTTTGCTACAGACAGCTGAGAAACACAGTAAGGGACTTGAAGAACAAACTCAACCCCGCCCCAGGATGTTCAAGTGCAGTTATGTGGGCTAAGCCCATGTTAAAATTACACTTATGGAATATGACATCCTTTACATACAGTTACAGGAAGCTCAGGAGCAAGACCTGTCTCCCGCAGATCACATTTATAGCCTCACAGGCTATTCAAAATGTAACAGAACATCATGCAAGCAGGCCACAGGCAGGTAAGTCCTAGCCTGCGTGAAAGGCACCAAATATATTCAGAGAAGAAAGGATAAACAAAATAAAAGTAGGGTCATATTCCAAAATGACTTAGCTTAATAAAAAGTAGACTGCATGTACATAAAGCAAACGAAATAAAGAGGTAACATATTTTCCTCTCCAGTATTTGCTTCATCCTCTTGCTTTCACAGACCAACAATGTTAGTTCATTAATGGGGGTTGTCTTCTTGTTATATGTGTATACAGCTCCTAGCACAAAGAGACCTCAGTGTCCAACTGAAACCTGTATGTGCTCTAGTAATACTAATAAAAAAGGTTAATAGTAATTAGAAAAGACAAAGATTCCAGAGGGGCATGACAGATTCTTAATTAGGGACCAGGGTGCCACGGTGGAATCCAAGGAGACAAGTGGAAGGTAATACACAGAGAAGCCACAGTTTAAACCACTTCTTTGTTGTTCAGGGACAGATTCTGATTAAGATTTAATCTCTCAGGGAGCAGTTCTGGAAATCACAGCTAGTTCAATGAGGACACATGTGATGCACTGCAGATATCAAGGAGCAGAGTACATTTTCCACCATCCAGAAAAGGTGAGAACGATATGCAATGCAAATTGATGGCACCTAGCTAAATGTTACATCCTTTTTGATCAGCTTAAATCTGTGGTTTTAATCAACAACAACAAAATAATAAAAAAGAGCAATGCAGAGACAGGCTGCATCATGAACAGGTATGACAGGGATGGTCTTAAAAAAATGAAAAAGGCTACCATTAGTTCATTTGGACAGGGAAATTATCTTAAGAAAATATGCAAGGAATGTGTAGAATAATGAGTTTAAAAGAAAAAAATCGCAGTTCTTTGACTGCAATGAGTAAACATGAGAAATTAATAAAAAATAGGAGACATCTTCAGTTATATGTATGGGAAATTAGCTGTTTATTTGCATTTATCTGCAGAACAAGTTGACAAAATGGGTCAAAGGCAGAGAGGTGTATGAGGTCTTAAATATAAACTGGAATCTACCGAGAGGACAACAGGAAGAGACTGAACGACAGCAGGGTTATTACATACAAATTAAATCAATCATTTATCTAGCACAACATATAATATGTACAACATGGTTTACTATGTGAGTTAGAAGACTGTCTCAGTTACTAGAAAGCAGAAACTAAGAGGGAACACAACAGCTAGCTACAAACTAGTAGGCATGTCCAGCAGACACTTAAAAATGTCCCGTTCAGGAGTATGGCTGCTCAAGTCTGAAGTTCAAAGACTCAGCCCTCAAGTATGGATACCAGGGGGAAATCCTGCATTGTAAAGAGCATTGCAGAAGAATGCAATCCCAAAGGGAAGAATTGTAGAGACTGTGTGATGAGGATATTGTTCTTTGCCACCACATGCTGGACCATTCTTCCCTCATCCTATTTGTCCTGAGTGGAGCCTTTCACACCAGATTCCCCTCTCAGCATGAAACAGTTTTCTCTCCAGGTTTCAGAACACCTTGTACACACAAAGCATTGCCACAATCTAACCAGTAAAAATACTGTACATGAACAATGCAGCAAAGCTAACAAAAGGGCCCTATTGATCACATTCAGTCCCACAACAGCTGTGCTTTGCTTCCAGCCTCTTTGACTGGTCAAGGGCAACGGATCTTCCAACAAAGCACAGTGATAAAGAGCCAAACACCTCCTGCACAAGTGCTGCAGGCTGGGGTTTGTTGCCAGGATTCACGTTCAGGGATAAAAATGAGATTAAAAACATTATGAGGAGGAAGCCAGGCCATTTTCATACTAGCCTGGGTGGTGAAGCTGCAATTGTCCAACAGCTCCTGCAGGTTCTTTCCCTCCCCACCGCTCCCAATTGTGTTACCTTCTGCTTGCACCTGCACCCATGCCCAGCACGGCCCTCCCTTGCAGCGTTTAGGTATCCTGCTCTGTCCCAGAACACCTGCTCTCACAAATCGCATCCAGTAGGGATGGAAAAGAAAGAGTGGCTACATAGCTACACATGAGGACATCCCCGCTTCCTGAGGAAGCATCTATTGCTAGGTACCAATGACAGGGGCAGCACTCCTTCCACAGTAAGCAGAGTTGAGCTCAGAGGACTTGGGGATGGAGCTCCACACTCCTCCTAGCACAACAGGAGGCACAGCTGCACTTTAAAGGATCGTGAAGCCCTCTGCAGTTGCCCAAACACTTCAAGAATTGCATTTTGAACTGATGGCATATTAGCAGGATACTATAATTAAACTAAAAACACAGATCAGGATTATCAAAAAACCACAGTTTTAAGATGAGGTGTCTTGATAGAGCAACAGATCTTACCATGATACTGTCTCTGTGGTACTGTAGCTCTTTAGCACTGACTCTTTCCAACCTATAAAACCTGCTGCCCACAAACTTTTCAATAATAATCCACACAGCAGTCACCATGGAATAGACAGCAATATTTTGGCTTGAGGGAACTCATGTTCTGAAAGCACAGCAGTAGGTAGCGAGGTAGATAGTAAAAGCTAGATCCAGTAAAAGACTGAAGCTCCTACAAGCCATGCATGAAGGTGCCCAAATTTACATTCCCAGGATTCACCTAGGCTCTGCACACAGTACAAAGGGGAAGGCTGGTGCCTTAAAATATGCCCTAAAATTCTTATATGCTGAGAAGGATACAGGGCCACAAAGTTAATCAAGACAGAGCAGAAGGTAAAAGCAAGAGTGCACCTATGTTCTTGACCCCATCCAGGACTTTAACAAAATAAGACTTCATCTTCTTAGTGTTCCAAACTCCAGTCATCTCCTGGACTTACGAGAGTCCTTTAAGTGTCCTTTGGAAGAACTCAAGAGTGCATCCTCTCTGAGAAGTGACATATGCCCATTTTTGATGAAACAATACCAAGCACAGAGGTTCCCTAAACCTCTTGCTTGGACACCACTACTGATGACAGCCACAGCAGCAGCTCTTAGATCCCACCACCTTGCTCCAAAGCCATCAGCACAGCTAACGCCCCATCTGACACTCCTCTGCTGCACATCCTACATCCCCACACCAGTTCCTGTACTCTGTCCTTCCATCTGTCCCACACCTATCAGATCACACACCACCATCTTCCAATCCCACATTTTAGCCCTACTCTTCTACCACACAACCTTACCCCATCACCTTTTCTTTACTATTCAATGGACCACACCAACTCATAAGCCACAGCTCTGTGCTCCCTCAACTTCCACCTTGCTGTAGTATCTGAAACGAGGAGCATTTCTGGTTGACTAAAGACTCCTCCAGCTCTTCTGATTTCTTCCCCTACACACATTCAGAAATGCTTGTCTGCCTGACCAGCCTTCATTAACACTGACCTACATTCAAACACACACATGTTCTGCTTTAGCTGCTTCAGTCCTTTATTGGAAATAGCCCTCAAAACCTAAGTTAGCTAAGTTTGCAAAGGAAATTTACAGTTTGGTTAAAATGCCAGCCAGGTTTGTGGCAGCCTTTATAAACTGGACCTTGAAGTCTTACACAACAACTAGAGCAACTTTTTCCCTTTCATTTGCCCTGCGAAAATGCTACTGTAAAACTGATACAGCTGTTTGAGCTCATCCTTTCAGATTGTCCTAGTTAGGACAGCTGAGACCAGTTCATCATGGTATGGGTGTAACCCAAAACTGTGTATTCTATAGCCTTCCATGCCATTTCCCAGAAACTGTAGTCAATAGACTATTCGCACCCTCTGCCCATAGAGCCTGACTCCTCAGGCTATAAACTAGGTGTTAAGAGGCCTGTGAGATAGGAGGATGCTCTTGTCCTCACACCCTTTGTGGAACTCCCCGCCCTGAGGGAAGTATTGACCATTCCTGCCTGAACTGGAGAATATATAAACCTGGAGTTTCAGAACTTTTCTACCACTCGTGGGATCCAGAGGAAGACTGCAGCTCATCGCTCTCAACCAGACTTAGACCACCACTTTTGACCAGACTGCAACAGCTCTCCCACCAGCAGGTTTTTTTTTCCCCCTCTCCCTTTACTTTGGACTCAAGCGGGGCCCAAGGAACACCACTTTGTTCATGCCCCAGGGTACTGGGTTATACATTTGGGTTTTGTGGGTTAAGACCAATTGTTTGTTTGTATGATTGTACTTACTGTATTATTTTAATAAATTGTTATTCTGACTTATAATCTCTCCTTTGAGTTGAGTTCATTTCCCCTGCTGGTTAACTCTTAAACCAGCACACAGATGTACACCTGTATTAAACAATGTTCAGGAAAACAGCAGGTTCTTTGCAGTGAAAGTACAGTACTTCTGTCACTTCTCTTGGACCCTGTTTAAATCCCCATCAAATACATAGTCTTCAAGCTGCAGCAGGAAAGGTTCAGGTGGATATCAGGAGGAATTTCTTCACAGAAAGGGTGATTAAACATTGGAATGGACTGCCCAGGGAGGTGGTGGCATCATTGTCCCTGAAGGTGTTTAAGAAAAGACTGGACACGGCACTTAGTGACATGGTCTAGTTGACATGGTGGTGTCCGGTCAAAGGTTGGACTTGATGATCTCAGAGGTCTTTTCCACAGTAACTAATTCTGTGATTCTGTGGAAGTCTATAAACTGACTCCTAGGAGGCAGGTATTCAACTAAGCCCTAAGATACAAACAAGTAAGTTAAGGGCACCAGGACAGTTTGTACAGGACTTCTGTTTTCTCAAGTTTCCATTATATTTTTATATTTCACAAAAAAACCCTAAGTTAACACAGCTTTAAGAAATTGAGAATGCCACACATATAAAGCTTACAAGATTGGCAGCTGCCCCTGCAAATGCAATCAGGGTCCACTTGCAGGCCCACACTGTGACCTGAACTAAGCAGGAGTCCTACTGGAATGCACAGGAGTGTGCCTGAAGGATATATACACGTAAGAGGCTCTAGTTCCAGCTGCAGGAGTAATCTGCTTTCCCATGTTTCCCAGATACTGAGAACTAATATTCCTAATTCCTGTGGGTTTACTTTTTTTTTGCTATTTTAAAGAAAAAGAGGAAATCAGTCAGCATGCAACCGTCATCAACCCCACGCAGTACCAGCAGGCTGTGGAGCTCCAGGGGTGCCAGCATTAGGTGTCCACAGCAAGACGTGTATTTCCCTGAAGTCAGTGAGTGGAAAAAGCCCAGTGAAGTGCTCCAAGTGTGGGCTTGGCAAGAACTGAACTAAAGACATTCTCCTGTGAAGGGAGGCTGGTGGGGAGGGATTTTTCACCCCTTCTCACATAAATCCTGCAGCATTTCCTGTAGAGCATTGCTGTTTTGGTGCAGCGCAAGCTCAGGCTTCAGTAGTCCAATCACTCAGGGTTTGTTTACACTGGGAGAGCTCTGCTGCTAGATACGCTGGCATCGCTCCTCAGTGTGGATGTAACATATGCCAGAGAGGGAATTCCTCTGCCAGTCTAACGGTACCACTTCCCCCAGTGACATTAACAAAGCCAACAAAAGCACTTCTGTCAGCACAGCTGCACCAGTGGAGGGGGTATATGATTTTTATTGCTTTTCCCCCTGCCTCTCTCTGTGAAAATATTCCATAGGACTACCAAAGTCCTACAGTGGGGATCCTCTCCTGGGCAAGCTGCCAACATCATCCAACAGCACTCACTGCAGAGCAGGAAAATGGAGATCTGAATGAAACGCTTGTAGACAGAAGCAGTGTTTCGCAGGCCAGGAGGGGACAGGGGGCTCTGCCCACTGGGTGCCAAAGATCCATGAAAAGAAGCAGCACGACGGAAACTTCTTGCGGATGAAGCTGGCCACCCCTCCTCAACTCCTCACTACAATGAGAGTAGTGAGGCACTGGAACAGGTTGCCCAGAGAGGTTGCGGATGCCCCAACCCTGGAAGCATTCAAGGCCTGGTTGGATAGGACTCTGAGCAACCTGGTCTAGTGGAAGGTGTCCCTGCCCACCGTGGGGATGTTGGAGCTCGATAATCTTTAAGGGCCCTTCCAACCCAAATGTTTCTATGACTCTATGATTCTGGTGGTGGGTGATGGCAGTAACCACATAATACTGAGAGATGTGGAGAGAAAATGGTTTTGCTCTATGCAGCGAAATGAGGGAGAGCACAGGAGTGTCACACTGGCTGAGGATCCGGAAGTAAAGCTCAGCCAGCCAAGGTGCAAGACTGACACTGCTTTCATGCTGCCAGCTCACAGTATTTTTGCAATGTCATGCTGAAATGTTTTAAGGTTCCAGCTCTTCAAATCACAGACACTGTGTAATAACTAATTACAATTGTTACTTAAGGATGATTTATGTTGAATGCCCCTCAGTGGTTCAAAGCAAAATTTTAAAAATATATATGCATACATTAGGTATATATGTATATAAATATGTATTATGTATATATATAAAAATACACTTATATACATA
Source organism: Lepidothrix coronata (assembly GCF_001604755.1). Taxonomy (NCBI): domain Eukaryota; kingdom Metazoa; phylum Chordata; class Aves; order Passeriformes; family Pipridae; genus Lepidothrix; species Lepidothrix coronata. The sequence goes on from NW_016690240.1 coordinate 4,504,699, forward strand.
TACAATTTGCAAACTTCAATTTTGAAGCCAGACTTCTAGTTTTATTAAGGCTTGAATTACATCTGAACAATGTGGTGCCCTCAGCCACTAGCATGCAGTAGTAAACAGAGTGAAGCGTGCTGATGGCATCCCCATAGTTTTTTCTTTTCTCCACACAGACATAGCATTTAGATGATGGTCTGGGTAGAGTGAGTAAGGCACTCAAGGGCCAGAGAATCACCTTTTCTGCAGCCCATATTATGCACAGACATAGAAAGAACTTATCTAGAAACTGTGGAAAGTATATTAATCAGAGTAAGACCAACAAAACTCCATTATTTTTCTGTATTTTCTGACAAAAACAATTTAATCACCAACAGTTTCCTTAATTGCTCCCTCTTTTAACCCAGTCTAGACCTTTACGCATTGACAGGATCTGATTTTCAAGGAAAAAGAAAGCAAACACAAAGTAGATACAAGTCCTCTGCTTCCTCTATGCATACAGGCAGACCATATTTCTCTAGACAATATCTCAGTCACCGGAACTACAGAGCCAGCACATAGACAGGAAAAGCACAGGCATTATCCTTCAGAACATTTGTGCATCCCTGCTCTCACAAGGCAATAACAGTAACATGGTAAATGACAACACTGTAACAGGACCAAACAATCCTAAGAAGCTCACAGCAACACTTAGGAGAACAGCATGTATTCAGGATAAAGGCATTCTAACAACCTTCTTTGGGTTAACTTTCCTCTGGGGCTTGGCTAGGCCTTGCAGTGCTTCCACCCTGGAGCAATAGCATTTGTAGGCACACCGGCATTCCCCAAGTATGCAGCCACAGCAGGCACAGCTGTCCAGGGCAGATTATTCTTGCCAGAAGCACAGTAATCTCCTTGGGAGGACTACTGCCAAGAGGAGAGAGCATATGCACATTAAAATGAGGATTTTGCTTCCTGCCTCTCAGGTCTAGTCCTGTGATGACCTTCTGCTGCTGCTGCAATGCAAGCATTCCCAATACCTTCCCAAGAGATAACAGTGAGCAAAGGCAGGACAGCCTTTGGGTTCAGCCAGGCAGATCCCAATAGCCTCACCTTTGGCTTCAGGGTCAGAACCATCCTGCCAGAAGAACGTCCAAAATGTAGGTTGTGCAGGGCCAACTAGCACCTGGAAATTTCTACCTTGGGAGTAACATCTGCATCATTGGTGGGATGTTCACCACGATTCCCAAGCTCTGCCTGGGCTCCACAGTCAGATCGCAGCCACCGTTGCACCCTCTGCAAAGGTACTGGGCTATAAAAATCATCACTTATTATTAACTCTGGCTCCAAAACACCTTCCCTCTCTTCTTCCTTTGCAACACTTGAAATACCACATTCAGGTCACACCTTGTCGTAATAGGAGAGAAGTACTTAGCCCCAATACATCCATGTGAAATCAGAGACAAGTGAACATAAATTTTCCTTTGCCTGAGCCATAGGCGCACACCCTCATCGCAAAGACAAGGCTGGCGAGATGGCTGCTGCACATGGCAGCCCAAACCCTCCGTTTGGAGACTGACTCAATGCTTGTGCTCATACACAGCAATTCATTTGCCTTGTGAATTGCAAGGAGTTAATTTATTCCCAAATTACAATTCAGAACGCCTCATTTAGCCAAAGACCTCTATCATTAAAAAGAGAATCATATATAGATATACAAGGTACATGTAAAAAGATCTTAATCTTTGCTGCCATCAGTCCTGATACTATCCCAATTAATAACCAAATTAATGTCAACACCAGTACCCAATCCACCTCAGGGAGAAGGAATGATATCTCCTTCCAGCCATGCACCAAGTCTAATCCAACAAGAGAGCGATCTGTATCTGTTTTCCCGAGGCCAGCCCCGTGCTGTCCGTCTCCCACCTCAGCAATGCGGGAGCAGCAATAGGAAGCGGCTGTGTTTTGGATCAGCCTCCCACTCGCAGCAGAGCAGCTCCTGGGTTGTTCAATCCTACGCTCAGTGCAATGGCTGGGGATGGTCCATTCGACAGAGGGGGGCCAGGGTGTTGAGAGACCCAGCCGCGCATCCAGCACGCTTCCCCATCCCCTGGCTTCAAAGCACCGAACCAGCTGCTCTTGTGCCCTCCAGAAGCCCCTAACAGAAGGGGAGGGGGGGTAACGGGGTGTCAAATGGCTGCTGCATCGCATCCTCTGATGCATCTTCCTATTTCCCCAAACAGAACAAAGCTGTCCTCTAAATGATGCTTTCTGTCGAGCAGCTGACCAAAAATAAAAGTACAAACAAAACTTAATGGAGCGCAAAGCCTCCTATGACAAGGAAAATTCCCGCTCCAGTTCTGATCTCTGTTTACAACGTTGAAAGTGGGTCAAACTGGTCTGTGATGAAGGAATCTGTTTGGAAAATGATCTCTGTGAGGAAAAGCATCTAAGCGGCAGACAATTGCACTGCAATGCTTCCAGGGGGATCCTTTCCCCTGCCATCAAAGTAATTCAATTTTATCACACAGGGTTTAAATCCTGTAACTTGAAATTACAGCTTTTTATTCAAATCACTTGAATTCAGCAATTCCCTATCTTTTAGAGCAGATCAACGAACCAGAGTGTTTCAGTACAGACCTCTGTGCTTTGAAAAGCTAAGACATGGCTGAGTTTGGACAGGGTGGGGGAAGCTGTTATGGTTTCTGTTGATTTCATGATTTTTGGGTGTTTTTTTTTCATAATTGCTCTCATTTTTGTTCATTTTCAGTGTTCAGGATAAGGTTATTGAGCAGTACCATCACACTGCCTAAACCAACTGTTTTGTTTTACCCTGTCATGGTCTCTCTGAAAATGCAACAAAATGATTATGACACTAAATGGGAGCCCGAAAATAAGAGACAGTCCGTAATAACACTACTTTTCACGGTATTTTCATTCAGATGTCTTGAAATCTGGTAAATTTAATATCTGTCCTTTGCTGTTGTTCAAGATAGAAGATGACTGTAATGTAAACAAATTCAGCCAAAACTTCCTGGCAAGAAGCTCTGTAGGTTGTTCTGTGCACAGACCGTACATAAATACACAGCAATCTAAAGAAAGAACATACTAACCAGGCTTGAAACCCACTAATTTGTTTTTATTGACTCAAAAAAATTCTGTTCTTTGAACTTCAAATACTTGATTCCTTTTATGGTCACACAATATTTTATTAAAAATCTTCTACTAATCACTCTCGGGGTACCCAGAGGCTTTAAAAAGCACAAAATGTCAAAAAACGTATTACTGCATTCCTCCATATATTGAATCATCTTTCTAAACTGTTTTTGAAAGAAAGAAATGCATTTATAGCATCTTCTAGAAAACATCTTAAAAAAACCCCAAAGTTATAAACATTCCTTCATATTTATAATTTGTATTTTTTTAATGTTCTCTTTGGTTTTAGTTACTATTTTGTATTTACAGAAAAATGAGCTCTGAGTATTCAAAGTGTCTGCTAATGCCAGATATTTATAGAAAGTTATGATCTCGAATGATTTTAAGAACTGAATCAGTCTACATTAAGACAAACTTTGAATCTTTTAGACTTCAAAAATGTCCAGTTTGAACGGGACTTTAAGGGCAAATAAGGAATAAAAGGGTTCATATTTTAAATGCACTCAGTATATAAAAAGTAACATAATGAACAATATTAGCAAAAAAGACTTGGAAAAAATAACGATACAGGAAAAGATGTTACTTTTACATGGTTTTATTAGCAAACAAAAAAAAAATAAAGTATCATGGAAATAGCTCAGACTTATGATGGTAGGTGAGAGCACGAAAGATATATACTGGTATATACTATGTATATATATATATATATATATACATAGTATATACTATGAGTCTACAGAAAAAGAATATTCACAAAGTTAGAAGGAAAAGTAAGTCGGTGAGTCTCTCAGATGCATCTGTGAATTAGAAAGTGCAATGTGAATGGCCCAAAAAATACACACAGCTTCCCTCACAAAAACAAAGATCCCCTGAAAAAAAAAATTAGGAAAGATTATTTCTCCCAGACTTACAACGAAGTCAAAGCCAGAGGAGACACACTGGGTCAGCAGGGACCTCCAGGGCAGCTGCCTGTCCCAGCACCCTGCTCGATGCAGGACGAGCTCAGGGAGGTGGGAGGCTGCAAGGCGCCAGCATTCCTCCTGTTCTGGCTTCCATCCCAGCCTGCACACCACCCGCTGCAAACCCCGTGCTGCCGCACCATGAGGTCCATGATAAGTCCCACTGACAGCTCCTTGCATGCCAGGCTGGTGTCGGGGTTGGCTGTGGGGAGCTGTGCCCCTCTGCAAACCCTCCTTTGACTGAGGGTGCTATGAAGGGACCCCCGCCCGAACATGAGGTGTTCCCTCCTCTGAGACGAAAAAAGAGCCTTTCATTCACTAACTGAGCTGTCCCTAATTACACTGTACACAGAAAGGCATGTTAAGTGGGAAACGCTGTTCTAACACTTATTTCTGTTGTGCTTTTTTGTTTATTTTGTTGTTCAGTAGAACCTGTTTCCCAAACTGAGTTCAGGACCCCATTTTACTAGGCTTAACATCTACAGGAGGGGAAAGACCTTCTCTGCCCCAAAGTTCAGAGCCCAAAGTCTAAGAGGTACTCAGAGAGTGTGCCTGGAGCAGCACAGTGGGACAGGCTGCCAAAACCCTTCTTGGGCTTGCAGGCAAAAGAACCTGGGGGCAAGGAGGTATGGGCAGAGCCTGCCAAAGCCAGTGGATAGCCACTCAGCCCCACATGTCACATGTATCACTGCGGATCGCAGAGCAGAATGTTTACCTGCTGTGGAGCCACAGTTTGCAGCCCAGTGTACTGGACAGCAGTTTGCACTTTATGTACCACCTCTGCAAAGCCAAGGCACTTTGGAAGCAGGCACATCCTCTTCAGCTCTACTGCCCGCACAGCCACTTTGGGAGAAATGATGGCAGGGAAAAGTTGGCAGCGGCAGCAGCAGTGGCTTCAGCTGTCCCGGATAGCTCTGCTGGCCACCATGGTGGCTCACACTGCCACTGACACATTGCCTCCATTCTCATCACCTCCATCACCTGCCAAGAACACTGCCGGCCCCCGTGGGGTTTCCATATCCCCATGTCATGTCCTAATTTGCTTGTAAATTCAGGGGGGCAGGAACGAGCTACGACATCCTGTAGAAGGGGATCCAGTCCAGAGCCAGGACCTCCACACTAGAATGTAACACAAAACAGTAACAACTCCAGCTGGTGGCAAACTGAAGAACCAAAGGGAGACAGCACAGTCCAGTGCCCTACTGAGCTCAAGATACTGGTTTCAACTTTGTGGGTCTGCAGGCTACTTGAAATAGAGCCAAAAAAGGTAATAAAAGCCCATTGTCAGCAGGCTCCAATGAGTAGAGTGCTTTGCCAACTGTAAAAGGTGAAAAATATGGTGTTACTTTCAAGCAAGGAGTTATCCCATCAGCATAGTAGATGACCTTCATCAATCTTCTTCTCACCACCTCGGATTGGCTCAAAAGGAAAGTTTTGTCGATATGTGGGTCTCTATGTGCAGTACGTTATTGAATATCAGGTGAGACAACTGCACTGTCCCAAGTCTTGAGGCACAAATCAAAACCCTCCCCTCTAGCCGAGCTATGACGGGAATTACGTACGCACACAGAACACATAAAAGTTACCTGACAGAGTACGTTTTCTTCAAACACAACGCAGAATAGAGCTGTAATGCATTTTTTCAACCCGAAAAAAAATGATGAGATTTTTTCCACGGGCTACCAAACAGTAAAAGACCCAAATCACGCTAAAACACTCTTCAAAAAAACTAAGCATCAAACGCTAAAATGTCCTTCAGAGGCTGGAAGGGATGAGCTGAATCACCTCCCAAGCGAGGTGAGGCACCGGCTATTCCAGCAGTTGCGTAGACAAGTTTACAGCCGGCTCGCGGCACGCCAGAAAGGGTCCACAACCCACTCCCCAAAATAAATGCATCTCCCGTGCACACCCAGGACTTCGGTTTGGGGAGGAGTGCGGTTTTTTCCGTAAAACACTTGCAGAACCGTGGCCCTCAAGAGGAAAGCCCCTCCAGCCAAGCTGCCCGCGGCCGCTCGTCGCGGTCCCCCCGGCCCTCCCGACGGGGACCGACCGCCCGCTCCGCCCCACCGCGCCCCTCGCCCCCCTCCCCGGGGCTGGGGGTCCCCCCTCCCGCGGGGGGCGGCGGCCGGGGCCGGGCGGGGGGCGGCGGGCCCGGCCGCACAAAGGGCGGGGAGGCGGGGGGCGCCGGGCACTTACTTTGTCTATGGTGCCCGGGAGCAGGCGCTCGAGCAGGCGGCAGAGCACCACGCCGTCCTTCAGGGAGGACTGGAGGAAGCCCTCGGGGTCGGAGATGGTCTTTTTGGGCGACTCCAGCACGCCCAAGGCGATCAGCCACGTAACGGTCTGCTCCGCCGAATTCATGGCGATGGCGGCGGCGGGGCGGGGGTCGCGGCGCCCCGCGCCTCGCGTGGGTTTTGTGTCTCCCCGGGCGGGGGTTTCAGGCGGAGGCCGGCGCCGCCCCCATGTGAATGCAGATGACGACGCCCCGGCCCCGCCGCTACAGACACATGCAGCTGCAGTGCCGCCTCCTCCCCGCCCCCCCGCCCGCCGCCGCCGCCGCCGCCGCCGCCGCCCCATGACATCACTGGCAGCGGCGGCGGGCGGGGGCAGCGCCCGCGGAGACCCGCGCCCCGCTCCGCGCCCGCACCGCACCGCGCCCTGGGCGCAGGCACGGCCGCCCCCTGGCGGGCTCGCGGCGCCTCCGCGGGCGCGCAGCGGGGCGCGGGACGGGCGCCGGCGGGCACCGGGAGCGGTGGGGAAAAGTTGCGGGATCCTCCGGCCCCTCGTTTCCTCCTCGGACAGCGCCGCTGCGCTGGGAACAAACCCCCGCAAGCCTTTAGCTCCAGGCTCGGGGCCACTGATTTCGAACCATCTACCTCTGGGAGCACCAGCAGAGGGTCCCGGCCCGACTGGCCGTATTAAGTCGATTTTTGCCTTTGCCCGTCGTTGCCCTGCGCAAGGAAACCCGTTAGGGAGCCTGGCCCAGTGGCCGACTCGCGGGCTCGCCCCGGTGAGCGCCGTCCCCGCCGTGCGCCTCCTGGGATGCTCCATCCCCAGTGCGCCTCCCGCCAGCGTCCGCCCGGCGGTCTGCGGCACCGGCTGGGAAGCCAACGTAAATACCCATAAGGACTGTGAAGGCTAACCTGAAATCGAGTGGTGAAAGCATTCCCGTGTTTTTTATTCTGGCAAAACCCATTCCTCAAGGCTTTGCTTGGACAGGACTCTACGAGCAATCAGTATTTTTCTGTTAAGACCTGACACGGGCTCCCCAGGGCCCCTCTGTTGCCATTAGCCTGGAGACTAACTAGCCTGACTGTGATGTCACCACAGCCCATGCTCTACCCCCTTCCCCTCACACTCCGCCTGACCCCATCAAGGGACAAAACCGCCTTCAAGGCAGTGTTAGAAGGGATATTGCCAACCCCAAACTCATCTCTGTGGTTCTGTTTCCATCCTGGCTTGCCACATTTGCCACCATCACAGCCTCTGAGCAGCATCTCTGGTAAGTTTTTCTGACCTGAAGTCTCTTCCCAAACCACAGACCAGCCCAGAAAAACAGAAGTGCATTTGGACTGGAGACAAGATAATCTAATTCCAACATTGTCTCCTTCTAATCCATAATAGATGCAGATTTTCTTAAACTCTGATGCCTGAGGTGTGATACCTCTTCCAAAATTTGTCTTTCCTTCTGCCCCTTGTTTAGTCCAGGTGACAGCACCAGAATGGCCTCCACCAGTGTTGATGCCCACCCAAACTCGAGCAGGGTTGGATACCACAAGCTCAGCGCACACAGCAATGGTCAGAAAGCATTTATTACCTCAGAATCCCCAGTGGGGGTTCCCCAATAGTTTTCTGAGTGAGGTAAGCAGCAAGTGGGGAGATCCCTGGCACCACTGTGCCACCACTGGCACCATGGCCCACGGCAGAGAAAAATGGACATGAGTTTATGAAGCTTTTTATGTGAGAGACCACATGAGCGGTAATTGTGATATAGTCATCACATGAATAATGTGAAAAGCACACAGCTAATTACAGTAGAGAGCATGATACATGACACATTCTGGGAAAATTCAGCCAAAGGAAGCAACATAAGTAACAATATATTACAAGGCAGAATAGTGATTTTAACAAAGCATAAAGGATTTCATTATAAGCAATATCTGAGTTATTGCTGTATTGACCTTCAGCACTTATCTCCTCACCATTCTTCTGCACTTAACCATACACCTTTCCATATATATTTTGAGCAAAAGCTTCCTACCCAATAGTTGGCTAGCTATGAAGAACATGAACATGGCAATTCTTTGCCATCAGAAAGCTGTGTGGATGGCCTGCCTGAAGACCTTTGAAAGAAGCTTACCACAGGTAGGGGAACCATTTCCAAATATTTAAAGGAAAAAAAATGGAAGTGCATAAAGGCTTTAGGAGCATGCCACTCCCTTCCTAGCTTTCTTCTTTGTCAGACCTTCCCCTACAAGGTATTTACTGCAAACCACCAGAACTCTCTGCATAGCTCCCTTGTTTTATTGTTTCCTCCTGTGTGCCCCAGTACTGTCCATTTATTCATATTGCAAGCTTGTAGGACCGACAGATACTTTGGATCTGCACCATCCATCAAGTGGAACCCACACCATGGTGGAAGTTCTGAAGTAGCATAAACAATGAAACATATAATTATTGCCAATCTGCACTCCTTCTTCTTCTTTGTTTCACAATTAAAGATGTTCTGATTCTCTTTTGTCCCGACCTTGGTCCCACTTTTGCTTCTAAATCATAAACCAGTGACATCTTTATTCAAGCATCCATTTTGACAGCGTTTAAATAATCTAAACTCTTTCAGAAGGCATCAAGAGGGATGATTTTAACCTCCTTTTTCTGCAAAATATTTTAAATATATGCAAAGCTGAAAAAGTAATTTTGGTAATGACACTCATAAACAAAGGATAGATATGGAGCATGCATGTAGGTTCAGGTAACTTCCAGGTCTTAAATCTCTTTACACAAGCAATGAGATTTTTACATTTCGGGGTGGGGTTTTTTGGTTTAATAATATCTGGATCCTTTTTTGAACAAGAGAGAAAGCAATATTCTGTGAAATACATCAGCCAGCTTTGGCAGAGATCTAGTAGATTTAACAGCACAAGATTTTCTGTAAATAAAGATTAAACAGTTGACAATTTATTTGCGCTTTTGCAAGCTCTTGTCATATTCTTATGAGAAGTTACTAAGGAAACCAGGTAGGCACAAGGTAGAAGATAAATTTCTGCTGTGGATTAGCAAGTGTTGAAAGACAAAGCAGCAAAAGACAAAGCAGCTAGAATAAATTGCCAGTTTTCAATTTGACCAAAAAGTTACCAGTAGAGATATGTCCTCTGTTCTGCACTGTGAATTAACTGAGTCTTACAAAGACAATTATACTTCTGTGTGTATTATTTAGTCTTGTAGCCTGAGCAACAGGTTTTGAAGGAGGCAGAGCAGGAGAGGAAGGAAAGAACAGGTAGATAAAGCTGCTGCTTCTTTTGGACTTTCATTTGCCATTTTTCATTTTCAGCTGTTAATACCTTGTCTGCCTGCCCCCAGGGCAGCAATGAGATGCTTTGGCCAGATGCACAACTCTCTGTTTTCCCTGTGCCAAACCAAAGTCAGGATTTCAATGGGAGTCAACCAATTAACTATCAGTCCAGCTTGAACAGAAATTGCCTTGACAGTCTGTAATTAGCTATATAAGGGTCATACTGGATCAATTGCTGTGATGGGGTTCCTATGTTATATGTAATTATCTCTGTAGTTTTAGCCTAGGGAGGTTTACATCTCTCTATAGTAAAAATCTCACCCCAACAAAGCACGCTTCTGTGCTAAACTCAGAGATGTATTTCCATGTCTAGTTAAATGACTTTGAGGGGAGCTGGTCTTTTGCAATTCCTGAAACCAGCTATCACAAGTTCAGTATCACCAGCTCTCTTTGTGAAAACCCATATACCAAAGATTGTGTTTGCAAACTCGGGAAAGCAGATCAGCAGTACTGGCACAGGTGTCAATGGAGAGAAAAAACACAACAGAGAACAAACTATTTCATTATCTTCCAAGCTGCAAAGTATTTTAGTAGGCCGATGCCAAGTTTCTGATCCTGAGAGGCCTGTCAATCAAGCATAAATAAATGCATACCATACAGAGTGCAGCTAAAGTGCTGACACAGAAACAAAATATGGGGCTCTCAGAGCAGGTGTTCGACCAAGGGTGACAGCAGCATGATGCTCAGGGCTGCAGTGCTTGACTCCAGGGCAGTGTGATGGGTGGCCAAGCAGGCTTGGCCTCTCAAACAGGGATCAGAGTATTCGGTGTGCTGAATGCACCAATGTCCAAACCATCCCAAAAAAGAAAAAAAGCAAAGAAAAAGGTGCTTCTAAACCTCCTACTTTCGTGGAGGCTGCGTGCACCTGTTGCGGGATTTAAGGGAAAAAGCTTTTAGCTGGGGGAGAGATGCTCCAGAGCTCAGCTCCCTGATCTATTTCCCCTGATCACAGATCTCAAATCTCTCAAGCCTCTAGTTCACTTGCTCTACTACCTCCTTTGCAAGGTCTATTCAAAACCAGAAACACTGTCACGATGTCTGTTTTAAATCAATGCAGCCTATTGACACCACACTCTGATTGAGGTCAGAGTCCAGGCTGCTGCTGAGTCGTAGCAGTCAAAATTTTTGTTAATGTCTGCTTGATTTGATAAGGCAACTAAGACAATTCTGTGTTACAAGCTTTATTGCAGTCACCAGTGCTTTTGTAGGTTTTGCCCTGGCTATGATCTTTAGATAGAAATATACAGAGAGTCCTCTGGCAAATCTGCAGTAGCCCAAAATGTAGCTCTGCTTCTGTCCTCCCAAGAGCATCAACTCAAGAGCTGTGCTGCCTTTGTCTTCTAAGTGCAGTTCAGGATAATGGCATTGATCCGCTACATTCTTTATACTTTCACAAACCAATAATAAGTGTCTCTGCTCTAGGCAGAGATGAATATAATACAAAAATCCTTGCCACAAAGGGCTTAGTCTAGATCACAGATGAGAGAAGATGAAGGATAGACCTGAGAAAGGAAGAAATGAAGCAGGACAATAGGCAGCAGCACAGTCACACATAGGCTCTCTTAACAGAAAGACGTCTATTTTAATTGCTATTTCAAAAGTTTTATTCACACTTAACGAGGAATGAGAAAGAAATGAAAGACAAGAATTGAATGGCAAGAAACCAAAATGGACAAAATGGGTGAAAATGTTTTGAATTTAAACAAACAAAAAAAAAGGAGCTGAGATTTTCACATTTTTTTGTAAACACATGCATACTGAATGAACAGTATTTGCCAAATTTTGCCCTATATTTTCTTAGCATAAGATGGAGTAAGTGCTTTTTTAACATGGCAGGCTGGACAGAAGCAAATCAGTGGTTCCCCTGAGGAAGGTCTTGGGGGAGGGGAGTTGGCAGTGAGCTCGACCATTTCAGGCCAGACGCAGAGAAAGCTGTGTCCTGCAAGCTGAATTATCAGATGCAGATCCCCAGCTGGTGGAAGCTGTCACAGCTCCCTTAAAGTTGATGAATCTATGACATTTTTAAACAGTGAGCTCTAAAATTTGCAAAGAGCTCTGATCACAGAGAACTAACATGACCATCCACAGAAAAGGCAAATTGGATTCTAAGATGTATCTGATGAAGAATTTTGGGCAAAGTGAAGGTAAGAAAGAGTGTTACAGAGTCAGTAGAAAAAATTTATTTGGAATATAACACAGAGACTTGGACACTCGTGTTCAGGAAAAATTAAATCACACTGAAACGGAGTTGTTGGAAGACTGACAGTGATCTTATGGGAGCTCAGCTTGTTTGCCCTGGTGAAACAAAGCTTGAGAAAGGGTACAGGAGGTCTGTCTATAAATACATCAGTGGGTAAATATCACAGATTGGCATGCAGCTACTTAAGCTTCAGGACAATGCTAGCACAAGAGCAAATGGATATAAACAGGTCCTGAATAAATTTATGTTGAAAATCAGAAAAAGATATTTGATTCTTCTAGCCATAAAATTCTTCGCTGCTTATAAGAAATAGTGGGGCAAATAACCCAACTGTTTTTAGAGGGGAGTATAATGAGTGGGTTAAAGTAATTCTATGACTTGACTGCAGTAGCAGGGACTGGACATCACCCAGGCTCCGTTCCTCAGCAGACTGTGCGTTGTGCCTACCAGAATCAAAGTGGGCCAAGCATTCATCATGATGGATAAGGTTTAGAGAGAGAAGTCAAATAAGCAGAACCACAGTCAAAGCCATTCTCTCACTCCGAGTGAATGCTAATGACACTCGTTCACTGCCGCTTGGAAAATACACTTAGTAAACTAGGTTAATTGTAGAAAATCCTCTTCTCTCAGATATAGGCTCATAGGGTTGGAAGCTGCACATAGTGACCCTTGGGTATATTTTGTAGAGTCCTTTTCTATTCAAATTTTTCCATCCTATAAAAGTTTGCTATAGATCTATGCCTCTTTTGTTTTTAAACAGGGACTACCAGAGTGAAGTAGTGTTCTGCTAGTGGTATCAATAGGCCGCTTTACTCTGAAGTGCTTGACAGTAGACAGACAGTTTTCAAGACATTTCTGAAGCACGGGAGGATGGAAGGGCACCACAGGCAATGAGAGAAGGGAAGAGACCACAGAGATGATAGAAGCTCTTGGTCAATGCATTGAGCAGGAGCAACAAAATGTACCACTCTCCCATCTGTGTATTTATTATAAAATTTCCACACTTTGCTCAAGTAAAGAGGAAGATGATTGAATCTGACGGGATTGGTTAGTTGGTGAGGTTTGCAAGAGGATTCTTATTCACAGTTGTATGAATGATTGACATTCTGAGTATGTTTAATTAAACTGTAAAAGTGGATTAGTCACCATCTACTGGGTCACTCTCACTATTTTTTGGATGTGGGGGTTGCACTCACTGGCATTGGCATGCTCAGGGGAGAGTTTTGGGAACCTGCTCCCCTTGGCACCCAGCCAGAGCCCCAGCCTGGCACACAGCAAGGCTCAGTGTAACATCTATCGGCTCCATCAGGCTTTAAGTGCTCTCCAGACTATTTTTGCAGCAGACCACGTGAGCTAATGGAGCTTTTATTTTTAGTCCTACCGTGTAATTTGTTGACTATGGCTGTTTCCTATGCAGCAGGTACTGAAGTTCCAAGGCACTGGAAGCCTTCTAATGATCCATCAATAAATGTTACAGTCAATAAATGTTACAGTCAATAAATGTCACCATCAGCCTTACAGTTAACATCTGCACCCTTCCAGCCCCTATTTCCATTACATTATATTCATTTAGGTTATAGACTTTTGTATCATCACAGTTCACTTCAGATTTATTTCTGACACACTCAATCAACAGTAGGATGTTCTCCTAGTGCTCCTTTTGAAAGAAACCAAATACTAAATAAACTCTTCTGGTACAAACCCTGCTGAAGGCTTACCTAGCTTATTGGACTCTCACCTCCCTACACTATAGGGTTTGCAGGGGTGCTGTCACCAGATACCAAGATGAAGGTAGAGGGCCAGTTGTGGAAGATGCTCTGTCCTCTCAGACAGAACATACAGAAATGACAACAGCTAAAATCTTATGCTTCACTCCAGAATCTCTGGGCATGTCTGGCTACTTTCTTTTTTGCTGATTAAAACTGCAGCTACCCAACAGAGATGGATTATGGTGATGGTTATCTGGCTCAGCCCTCAGCTCTTTCTCTTTAAGCTCCCAGTGTTTAAGGACACCAATCTTGTGTATTTTTCCTTGGTTTTTATAGTCCTGCTGGCAGTGATTATAACTTTCAGTGCTCTTAATTTTAGCCAAATAAAACTAATAAATATGCTCTGATAAATCAGTATCACTTGAGAAGGAGCTTACCAAACAAAATCTTCCAGAGGCCTTGAATCCTAAAGATCTACAACATTATAAAAGCCAAGGTGCACATACAGAGTCACACCAGAGCTGATTACAAAGGACAAATAAGCATCACTGACATGCTGGATTTCTCAGAGTTCTCAAGCTCAGATGACATCATCATTTAGCAAACAAACTCTCTGTAAGGTCTGTCTTCATAGGCCATATTCTCCCATGCCATATTCTCCTAGCAATCTTTCATATTTGAATTGGAACAGGCTCCCCAGGGAAGTGATGAAGTCACCATCCCCAGAATTGTTCCAAAAAGAAGACATGGCACTTCGCGATGTGGTTTAGTGGCCACAGTGGTATACAACCCTAGGTTGGACTGGATGAGCTTGAAGGTCTTTTCCAATCTTAATGATTCCAAGATTCTAGGATTCTAGGTGTAATCCCACTAAAGTTATTACCCCATGTAAAAATGCCCCTTATAAAGAGAGTGTCAGGCTTTTATTACTCCGTGGCCTTGTATTAAACTTCATGTTTCCAACAAAGTAATGGGATATTCCTGCTTTTAAACGCAGGAACTGGACTATAAACCATTGAAAGAACCTGAAGGTTGTCTGAAATTTTTGTCTCCCTTTTCTTTGCCCATGTTTTCTATGCTCCCAATAGAGAGTTTCTGTGTTCATGTAAAATATATTTTAAAGACAACTCTGCAGCCATTGCTGCCACGTCTTCCAGCCAGTTTCCAGAAGGCATATTCCACCTACTTGTCAGACATAGCTACAGAAAGGAGCAACGTTGCACAGGTAAGACAAATTTTTTTTTTAATTAAGCAAAATAAGCTTTTCAGTATTTACCTTGGATTTTCTAAGGCACCTTCAAAGCACTGCAGATCTCTATATTTTTAGCATGTTACATGTGATGATTGATGTGATGATATTTATAAGCCTATATGAGATTAACCAGTAATCAATATAATGGATTGACTCTATACCTAGTTATCTTTCAATATGGAGAGCATTCAGTCCCATCTCTATTAAGAACCTCTATCTGATCGGTGAAACAGACCATGATAAAAGCTGTGTAAGAAAGCTTCCTTCTTTACTAATTGGACTGGACTTGGAAACCAGAGGCTTTCCTGGGAGCATTGCCTATTTTCCTCATAATTATTTGTATATTCAGTTCAACAACAAAACAATTCTATAATTGTTCAGTTCAGAAATTAAAAGCTTCTTATCAGGTATGCTGGTCAAAAGAAAATGTGCAATCACTGCATCAATGCCAAATAGTACTAAATCTGCATTACCTGAACTAATTTAGGATTAGGAAGTGTATTAAACAATAACTTAAGAAGCAAAGGATGTTAAGGGAAGGAAATTTGCTGGAGACATTGTTTAATGTATCCTTGTTAGTACAAGGAAGAATTTTTCCACTGCTCAACATGTAAATTACATTCACTGTCTAATTGCACCAATTGAGGCAATCTTAGGCAGTTTAACATTCAGATATGTTTTGTAACCAATTTATATTTGATGTGTAACTCAAAACAGTATTGAAATCATCTTAAAATTTAATAATACAGGTGGGGTCAGACCTAAATGTGAGCCGCCGGCTTTGATTTCTGACATAACTGATGTACACAGAGATGCTCGAATGCTGCTTGGCTGTGCTGCTGTGGCTTGAATGTCACAGCTTTCCACTGGGAAGAAATAGCACCACCAAAGTAACTTGATTCAGCTATTTAACCTCCTAAATATAGACTAGGAAATGAGACAAATCCTAAAAAAAAAAAAAAAAAGTTGGGGTGATGGTAAAAGAAAAAAAAAGCCTGAAATAGAGTATAGTCCTTGCAATTCAAACCCACATTACTTTCTCATCATTTGTTCCACCCAAACTCACAGGACTGTCTGGACCAGTAACGATTAGTTTGACACCACTACATTACATTATAAGCACTTGTGTATAGTGGTCAAGTCCTTCTTGAAAATAGGATTATTTAATTAATTAACACAGAAGTCAAAACACCAAAGTTCACTCACAAACAAATTTGCACAAAGTAACTAGGAGTTTTACACAAGAAAGGAGTGACAAAAAAAAGCCCACTTCTGGCTTTTTTTGTACCCTAAATTCCAATACAAAGCAAAGGAAAAGTACTGTTCTAAACACAAAGTATAAAAGCTCATTTTATCATTTATTCAAAAGGCATCACTTCAGCAGACGAATTTCATCTGCGGCAATTTATGCCTGCAACTTCTGTGGATGAGAATAAACTGTTCTGTCAAACTTGTAGCTGAATAACACTTAAAAAGTAAGATCCTATTTTCTTGGGTGCAGCTTCCCAAGCTGAGGAGTTGATCATGGAAATGTGTAAGGAATGAGCAGGTACATGGGAGACAAGCTTTCACCAGTAATGCTCCACCTTTGATTTCAAGCTCAGACAATTCAACCAATATGGCACAGATGAGGTTGAGCCACGAGAAAGTGGATCTTTCACAAATGGGCTCCACTGTGCCAGTTTCAACAACTTGTTCTTGCCACGAGAGCTGTTCAGAAGTTAACTTCCCAGCTTGGGTTGTTTTCTAAACCAGCAGGGAGAAAAATGCCATTGGCCACTATCATGTCTGTGAAACTGTACTACTTTTGCTCAAGCGAACATAAAAATAGTCTTTTGAACACAACTTCCATACATACATGAAATATTTCAAAGGAAAAGGCAAACACTGCTGTTTCCTGTCATTCATAATGTTCTGAAATGGCAAATGAAAAGTTGGAGACACCATCCACTGCTGCTATTGCCTTAAAAGAGGAACTGGACTGTTTATCAGCTTCGGTAAGGAAACACCCCTCTGAATCTGCACTTAACATCTTTCCAGGAAGGATGCTTCTCTGTTGCTATAGAAGGCTGATCATATATCACCATACACCATTGCACTATCCTGTGGTGTAGAGGAAGTGCACAATAATGAGAGAAGCACTGATACAGGAAACTGTATGTTTTCCAGGCTTCGTAGCTCGTTATATTGAATACCAAGTTTAATTTTGGCCAAATTAAAAGGCAAGGAGAGAAATCTGATGGGATCTTTATTTTTTATTTTACTTTATTTTCCTTCCTCACTCTCTCCTGTTGTTTTTAATGCATGAAGAAATAATTCATGACCAGGGAAAATTGTTTTGAATTTCTCTGGCTTTTGAATATTGATGTAAACAAAGGTTGATCTTTATACAGAAGTTGCAACAAATTTTTAATTTAATAAATGCAATATTGTGTTTGGACCATAGCTAAAAATTTTGCATATGTAAAAAATAGTGAAAATAATGAAGCGATGAATTCTGCAGTTACTTGAGATGAGGTCTTTTTCTGTGCTCTTCCAGCTAGTATCCAAGTTTCTTCAAAGGAAGGGTCTTCAAAAGCCTTTGAAGACTCCAAATGGTGAGAATTATGAAGCCAGTAGTTCAACACCATATGTACTTATTTAAGCATTACACAAAAACAGACTGAAATGCATTTGACTTAAACAATAGCAGCTACAGTGACCCCACAATCTTTATTCAGTCTCCGATAAAAATACTGAGATCTTTACCTAAACAACTATAAGACAACTATAAGGGCAGATCTTTTGTATTTAAATATTCAGTGACGAGGTTGGGATAATCTTATTCACATGGAAATGGGCTTTACTTCTTGAAGAGATACAGCAGGACTGTTTGAGAAGCATCTGCTATTTCATACAAGGAGATCAAAATTTGAGCCCAAGACACTTTGTACCTTTTAATGCGCAAAGCACAAGATAGATTATTTGCTTTATTTTAAAGTACATTTTAGAGGTGTATTTATTAAACAGTATAGGTTTATCTGAAATACACATATATATTATTTACAGCCAAACAACATAATGAAATGAGAAACAATGGCACGTCATGCCTGCAGGACTACAAAACTGGATATAATTTAGCTTCCTCTTCCAAAAGGAAAATAAAAACAAAGCAAACAAACTTTGAAACGTTTCCACTTTTTGTAGTCAAATATTGTTCTCTTACTAGGTTTGTAAACACTAGAATCTCACAGAAGCAAATTTAGCATCAACAAAGACATTTAATTGTTTATTGCAAATTACAGATGTGTATATTTTGATCACCACTTCAAGTCAAGACAAATCCTGTTTCAAGTTAAAGGACCTAAAAATAAGATGACTGTCAAGAAATAGTCATTTTTAGACCACAAACTTTGACATTACTCTTTAGTCATAAGTCCAAGAATAAATTAAAAACCCCCTATGTGCTACAGTTATATTTCCTGTAACATATGTTCATGATCAAGTTATTTCACTAGCACAGGATGTGCTCAGATGAAATGGAAACTGCCCCTCTGTAACAGGCAGTTAGGCTCCCAAAATACAGACGAGTTTGCTGATCACAGTGCAGTTAAACCTCAGCTTTCTACTCAGGCAGGGAGGTATAAATACACTGACAGCAGGAATGCTGCAAATAATCTGAAGAGTCAGTTAATAATATTGAAACTTATTCTAGAAGAAAATGAGATCTACAGACAACTTTTCCTTTAAAGGCTTTAGATGACGCAAGCCTGCAAATGGATCCACATCCCACATGGTCATTAGTTAGCATTATCTGTTTAAAGACACAGGAAGTGTGTGGCACTGGTAGCATGAAGAAGTGAAAAAGGCTGAAAGAGGCATTTGAAATAATAAAACTTAAATCCATACAGAAATTTTATCTCAGCTGCATCAACCCCCTGGTGTCTCGAGCACTCGGAGTGTGGCCAGTCAGCCAAGAGAAGTGTTTTTTTCCTCTCTTTTTCCTCTGAGGCCATTTAAGGGGCTACATCTGAAGGGGTGATCCTGTTCTGGGCACCCCAGTACTGGAGACTTGCCAACTATCTGGAGCCAGTCCAGAGCAGGGCCACAAAGATGGTCTGGGGGCTGAAGCACACCACCTAAAAGAAGAGGCTGAGAAAGCTGGGCTTGCTCCTCCTGGGAAACAGCTGGCTCCATGTTATCTTACATAGAGGAGACCAGAGCAAATGCTAGTAGTTACTCAAAACCCAACTAGACATAGTACTATATAAGCCTTGCTTTAAGCCAGAGGCTGAACTAGAGTTCTCCAGAGGTTCCTTCTGACTCAAGTTATTTCATGATGCTGCTTCAGGATCGTGTGAGGTGAAATGCTCCAGGTTCATCTTGAAGGGAGTACAGAGGTTTCACTGTTGGAAGCTGGGCATGGAAAGCAAGTACCATTGCACAACAAGCGCTATCTCCTAGGGGCAGACTACTCAAACTCTTTGCCAGCTAGTAGCACAGTGAAGCTAATTCAAAGCTAAATCTTTCTAAGGGGCAAGACACATAGCCTTGCTTCCCAAGCTGTTTCCCTGGAAGGAACATCACCTGCACAAAATCGTCCAATCTGACATCCTGAAAGCAGAGGCATATGCAAGGGATACCTATACTTCCCTGTTTTTCATTCTAGAGAGCTGAAAATGGAAATCAGTATTAAAAAAATACCAAAATAGAACATCTGAATTAGCAAAAATTCTTCTTGTACTGACTTTAGAAATCTTTCACCTTTACCAGTATGGCTAAAATAATTTAGGTAAAATATAAAAGCAAGATTTGATGTTTTACTATCAGGAAATTACTTGCTGTGAAGATTCTAACTCTAAGTACCTGAGGCAAAAATGAAAGAACAATAAGAATAACAGTAGATATGTGTGCTAATGAAGCTACTGATAATAGCAAGGGGAAAATGAGAATGCAAGGCAGGAACAGCACAGTACACAAAATATATGACCTATGCAAAAAGATGGAGTGTATCTTCAAATACATAGAATGGCTATTGCAAACCATACGGAAATAATGTGGGTTTCATATCTGTGGTGCATACAATGGAAAAGAACAGGTTTAAACTGCAGCAAGGTGATCTCAGATTGAACATGGGGAAACGTTTTTACAGCTTTTCTGGGGAGGTGCCATAACCTTAGCACTGTTAGAAACCTTTAGGAAAACACTAGGCAAGTATCTGTCAGAAGGGATATATCTACATGTGTTCCTGCCTGGCAACAGAAAGATGCACTAGATGAACTTTGATGTCCTTTCAAGCCCAATGATTTCATACAGAAGCTTCTATATATCAAACAATAAAAATAAATAAATTAATTAATAAATAAAAAAAACACAAAGAAACCCCCCAAAGAAACCCTTAGTCTAAATTACAATCTAAAATACCATCTGAACTAGAATAACAGCTATAAATAAAAGACCAGTAATCGATGAATTTTAGATAAAAATAGCCAGTCTTTCCTTGTGATAGTACTTGCTAATGGAAATTCATAATAATCACCTTGATATAAAAAAACCAACATATAGGAATAAGCTCAAGGCATTTTATTACTCAGTATTGAATAAGCAGATGAGACAGCAGCCACTTATCTAATGGATCCTCTGTGACTATGACTTAAGATGTGACCTGTGTTACAGAGAATGTCAGGCTAAATAATCATCATTCACACTTCCGGTCTTAAAATGTAAGCATAAAAAAGGATTTCTCTTTCATCACCAAAGACCAGAAAGACCGAAACAGTTATGGCGATGGCGTATGATTTGCCAGGACAAGAAGTTGCATTCACGGGAACGGCTCTGATTTACTCTTCAGGAACATTCAGGGAAAGAAAACAAAACAAAAAAAATCCCTAATGGTTAGCATATCCTTTCATATAAAAAAAGCCAACAACTTAAAATGAACCTCTTCATGTTAGCAAAAGGCTATGCAATTTCTTTAGCAGGATGATGTTAGGCAGCCGGCATCTTTTCTCCTTTCTCTTCCTCTCAGCTATTTCAAGAGGTGACCTCATCCAGATACCTATTAAAATCACAAAAGCTGAAAAGCATAGTATGCTGAGCTCACTGATGTTCTTAGCTCTGTCTCTTAATAGTTACTTTTACAGTGCTTCCCCTTACCAGTAAGATGAGTTCAATGAATGGGAATTAATTTCATCATGTGTCTTTGCCAGAAGTGGCTTCTCCTTCCTGTCACGTTTTGGCAATGAAAGGCTCTCCCCAACTGCAGAGTTCAGACCGCTGAGTACATACAAATTTTGTTCAGGCAGTATGATTTTTGTCAGTTCACACAGACTGATTTTACACATGCATGCAATGTAACAGTAGCACAAAACAATGAAGCCACTTTATAATTTTCTTAGTTCTATTGTAGTATAATTCTCCTCCTGAATTTTAGCAGTGGACAAAGGTATCTGTGCAAGCAGTTAAAAATAAGTGTATTTGAAGGCTAACCTGTAGTAATTAAATAGTAAGAAATCAAAACCTGTTTATATAAAGGTCTTAGAAAATATCCAAGTGTAACTAATAATTAAACACGTTAATTTTGTAATTGTTAAAATAAGGTTAAAAAAAAGAAGAATTTTTCTCAAGATTTATAGTCAGTGATCTATGAATAAATATTGTTTTAAAATTCCAGATAAGAAACAAACACTCCACGCTGACTTTTCCCTAGCCTTTAGCTCTATCTTTAGCTGGAACTATGGCAGTGCTGTTTGCATACATAAAGGTTATAGTGCAGGCAGAAATCACTCTGTGCCTTTATTTGCATTTGCACAATCAGAAACAATTTTTGAAAATATAAAAGCCATGGAGTTGTAGCAAACTCTGAAAGAATGTGTATGAATGATGTCTTTCCTAAGAATATTGTCTTATATATAGCTATTAAATACTTTTATTTAAACTATCTTAGATGTCTTACCGAGCATCAGTGCTAGACACGAAAATCAGTGAACAAAGAGAAGGCTCAGGATCAAACCCCAAGAATGATCTTTCCTGCTCTGACTCCAGTCACATGGCACATTGTTTCCTACCCTCTTCCTTACTGTTCCCTCCCTCTTTATATTTACTTTACTTTTCCTTTGTGGGTCTTCTTTGCTTTTTCCTTTGTCATTACTGGTAGTTACTATTGAAACATAAGCTTTCCTGCCCAGAGGAATTTCACTACATGAACACAGAAATCAGTTGTTAATACTGCCAAAACCCTTTCTGTAACCAGAGTTCGGACAAATTCCAAATTTTAAGGGATACAGAATGCCAAAAAGGATCAAATGCCAATGGACAGCTTGGCCACTTTTTAAAAATAATTAAAAATTCCTTTAAAAAAGAAGTTAGATATTTTGGTTGGCATAAAACTTTGTATTTGGTCTGCTTTTGAAAACTGTCCAGTGAGATTGGTAAAACTATTTTCTGATGGGAAAGTGTGACATTGACAAAGCAGAAATTTGCCTTGAAATCTCTTTTTTAACAAAAAATATTAAAAATTTTTAAAATTTTCCTTGAGTTTCTAAATGAAAATACTTTGTCTATCTCCACTTACAAGCCAGAATCCAGGGACATTTTTGAATCAAAAATTTTACTTTTATATAGTGATCCATACCTTTCAGGAAAAAGATCTGCTCAGATGCATTGTCCATTTTACCCCTGTTCTTTTATCCTTGACTTCCAGCTGTGGGGTTTCTGCCAGGGATTGGTAACTACAATCACAGCAGTTCATGACCTGAACAGACATTCAGATAATTTCCAAAATGCAAAGGCTCTCTACCAACTAAAGAAAAAAACTCCAGCCACCTGTTCCAAATGTAAATGTTAGCACACAGGTTACAGTTTGGAAATCCATGCTTCAGCATGGACATGCTGGATCAGCACATCCCTCAGTTGCCTTGGCCACATCCTCGGGTCTTGAGCACTTGCAGAGTCTTGATAACAAGAGTGTGCCAAGCGGCTCCATGTCAGGGCAACTGCTCTGCAGACAGGCTGCACATCCCTAGAACCTGTAACCAGGAAAGCTGCTCCTGGCTATGCCTGATTCTGCCCCAAATTCTTCAAATAAGCAGCATAGCCAATGTAGGACAGATGACTGGAGGGCACATTTTTTGTGTAATGAACAAACAACCAGCCAGAGAAGTGAGAACAGAGACAGCAAGTGCAGTTTAAAAAAAGAAACATCTTGTGATCACTGAATGTGGACTCCACACCCAGACAGGGATGCCTGAGTTTGATTCATCTTTGAGGCTCCAAAGTGTCAGCATGAAATAATACGTGATCAACAGAATCCAAGCAGGCAACATGTATGTTTAACAAATAGCTGAAAATAATAACAAAAATTTAACAGCGTTGATAGTTGCCTATTTGGCAGCTTAGAAGCATTGTGAATGATTTCACAAGTTGCTGCTCAGATACAGTGACAGCATTCAGCTGTCTATGTCACTCAACTGGACATTTAGCCCAATTTGCACCATCCTTCAAGACAGTAACATGAACTCACTACTAAACATGATCCCAAAGTGTCAGCAGTCCAAACATGCACTAATCCTTTTGCTACACTTCACAGAATCACAGAATCACAGAATATTCTGAGTTGGAAGGCACTCACAACGATCACTGAGTCCAACTCTTAACTAAATAGTGCATACAGGGATCAAACCCACAATCTTGGTGTTATTAGCACTATGCTGTAACCTTCAAAAGCTTCACATTTGATTGGAAATATTATGCAGATTAAAAAATATCTGCAAAGCAGAGATTGATAGACACATGGTCAAACTCAAATTATTTGAAGGAACTTATGAATTGAGATTTTTGTCAATCTTGCTCTTCCTCTTCTTCATGCAAGGTTCCTAGTCATGTAACATGATGTAAAATAGCAGAGAACACATAGTCTCTATGTAGGGTAGTGACCCTTTTTAAGTGGCATAATAAATTCTATACAATCTTATTACATCCACAGACCTGTTTAGAGTTTTTTAATTTATCTATACTTGTGTCTCAGTCTTTCAAACAAATCTATGAAGTGCAGCATTTGTCCTTTTCAGGACACAATCCTTTTATAAAATCTAGCAAGATAAATTTTCCTAGTTTGCAGAACACTAGAGAAATAATATCAGCACCTTTCTGAACTGGCAGAACATCATCCATCTTTGACCTAGATATAAGATTTAGCAGAACATACAAAACCCAGCTCCTTGTCAGCAGATTAAGAGTAATACAAGATAGTTCTCTAGGGGAATGCCAGATGAGACTATAGTATTCAGAAACCTTGCTTCAAATCTTCAGTAGAAATGAAAAGCTTAAAAAAAATAACAAAATTGGCTTTAAAATCATGAGATTTGATATATGAATAAATTTGGGGTAATTTATCTGCCATTGAAATGTTGAGCCTCTAGAGTGTGCTCCAGTCATATTTTCAAGCATTTTCTTAGAAACTGAAATGTGTAGATACTTTATTTCCAATGAAAGCTGAGATGCATTCATGAAAATCTAAAAGGTTTTGAAAATATTTTTTAAAAATCCTAATATTGCATGATTAGCAATACAGTGGAATATTAGAAATATAATGAGGAGGAAATAATCAAACTTACAGCAGAAGGCCTGAAAGAACATAAGCATTTCTGAAAAAAATGAAGAAAAATTTCTTATGGTGCCAAAGAATATAAACTCCAGAATTTATGGGGTAATTTAGCAAGCCACTTGGGGTACCAGTTCCTTTATCCTCTCAATAAGCAGAATTCTATGCAGAATTCATGTAAATCTGAATCTTCACAGCCAGCTGCAGCAAAGAGAGACTTTTTACAACGCTGAACACTCTACGCCTTTACAAGTTCTGAACTGATTCCTCAAACATAAAGAGGTTTGGCTTGCAAAAAGTTTCAGATTTGTTTTCCAATAATTCATTCTCATCCCATAATTCATTCTCATCCCATAGTTCATTCTCAGCTCCTTTTGTTTGCCTGCCAAGGCTCTTCTCACATTATTTTTAACATTTAAAGACACTACAACATCTAGGGCTAAAAAGCTTACTTTTATTTAAAAGAAAACAGGTTTTTAAATAATAATAGAATTACAATTAGAAATTACCTCAAAATATTACTTGGCCCCTTTTGTGCAGACAGGGAGCCTAGATGAGATTATCAGCACCTTAGTGATCTAATCGCTTCCTGAAAACCTCTAGTGACCGGGGTTCCAACACTGGGAAAGTTATTTCGGTGAATGATTGTTCTCACGGTAAAAAATTTCTTTCTTATATGGAGATGAAACCTCTCCTGGTGCAACTTTTACCCATTACCCCTTGTCCTCTTCAGGCGGCTCCTTGTGAAGAGGGAGCCTCTGTCCTCTTTGTAGCTACCCTTTAAGTAGCAGCTGCAATACTGCAATGAGGTGCCCCTGACTCCTCTCCAAGGGGAAAAGTCCTGATTCCTTCAGCCTTTCTTCACTGGGCAGATTCTCCAGCCCTTGGATCACCTTCACAGTTCTCCTTTGGACTCTCTCCAGTCTGTCTTGAATTGTGGGTACCACAACTGGACACTCCAGGTGTGGCTGGACAAGTGCTGAGTAGAGTGCGATGATCACGTCTCTGTCTCTGCCAGTCCCAGCCCTGCAGATGCAGCCTGGGATCCGATTTGCCGCGTCTGCCACAGTGGCACACTGCTGACTCCTGCTCAGCTTGTTGTCCACCAGCAGCCCCAGGTCCCAGGAGCAAGGCTGCTCCTCAACCACACTTTGTAAACTTCATACTGTTCTTGTTTGCCCACTCTTCCAGCCTGGTCAGGCACCTTTGTAAGGTGGTTCTCACTTCTGATGTGCCCACCTCAACCACCCATTTTGGTGTCATCAGCAAACTTGGTGAGGATGCTTTCAATCTCATCATTCAGATCATTTACAAAGATGTTCAATAGGACAGTGCCAGTATTGATCCCTGGGGAATCCTACTCGTAACTGTTAGCCAATTTCCTGCCTATCTCTCAGAACACCCATCTAGTCCCCTGTCACTTTGTGCAGGAGAAGGCTGAAGGAAACCATACTGAATGCTTTATTGAAGTCCAACAAGAGGCTGACGTTTCAAGAAAAATGTCACATGTTGCAATAGAACCATGAACGTTAGCAACCCTGCATCTTCTAACCTAAGCATTTACTTGAGACCAAACTGACAAGAGATGGCAGTGCCTGTCGGCTCTCTCAAGTCCACTCGGAGTCCCAACTGTTTAGTTCACAAATAAGAAAGCAAAATTCTGTATTATGCATTAAACATGGAATACGAATCAACCATGCCAATAATCTCCTCATTTTTCCAGCAGTTCTGTGATAAGTATGTAGAATTAACCATGGTAACAGGCATAAGTACATTCAATTAATATTTGTTCACTGACACGACACATTTGCTCACCGAATGTCTGCATGATAATTTGATAAACTAGAAGCTTCTAAGTGAGGAAAACAGGCAGGCTCCTGTGACTGCTGCTCTTACATATTCAGACTTAGATGGCCAGTTTATTTTCTATGCAGAATTCATGTAAATCTGAATCTTCACATTTTAAATATGGCCATTGTTCCTACTTCAGATTCTCCTCAAGCTTTCCATGTCACACCCTGGCCAAGCTTCAACGAGAGTGATGACCGCTTTTGCCTTCAACTTGTCCTATAGCCCAGTAACTAAAGCACTTCTATGGGAAGTAGATGGACATCAGACTTCTCAGTGTGCACCTGCATCTGCAGCTTGTGATGTGTGTGCTGTAACTACCAAAAATCAACATAGTGAGATTTCTTTTATTGATCTACCAATAGTATGAATAGCTATTAGATTAATTTATCTGTAACTTAAACCTATGAATTTCTCTGTTAATGATGGTAGCATTTACATTAGATCAGTAAATGAGGACAAAAAGCTCTTCCTTTCTGGCATAAATGAAAGAATAAAAATTTAACACCCCTTAAAAACTGTTTAGATTTAGATCTGGTAGCAGGTAATTGTTGAATTGCGAAATATGACTCCCCAGCTGTCTGATTTAAGTCACTCAGCCTTGACCCAGGTAACATTCACATAGATTTGTTCTGTAGATTTACTTAAGCGCTCACTCGGGTATTCATGTGTACACATTTTACCGTGCAAAGCCATGCTTTCAAGCAGGCTGGCACACAGCCAGATCTCTTCATACAGTATGGAGAGACAGATTTGCCAAGGAAGAAAAACTACTGTCCAGAGTCTGACAAAGAGTTACAGATGCGTAAAGGAGTTCAAAAGCACACAGGTGCAGCAGACAGGCCGGGAGAGAATAATGAACAAAGGATGGTGAAAATAATTTGGCAGAGACGCAGTCAGGAAACAAGCCCATGTGACAGTAGGACTTCAGGGTGCGTGGCAAAGCGCTAACAGACTCTTGTACAGAAAAAAAAAATGAGAGGAACTGGCATTGGCTTCCATTTTCCTATTCATACCCTGTGCAGGGCTCCATCAGAATAGCAAACACAATGCCTCAGCTATAAAACAGTACACAATAGCCCCATACCAGGCCTGTTGATCGCAGAGAGGCTTTAGCTTCTGCAGTCTCTTGATTAGGTCCTTGATTGGGCCTTTTTCACAGTGCTAACACAAAGATGTACTTTTCTACTCAGAGAGTTAGGCTGTGTCCTTCTCTTTCTTACACCCGCAGTATGTGCTTTAAATATTAGAAAGGCAAAGAGCTTGAAAACATTTCTGAAGCAAGCACCATAATTCAACACCATTGTGGATTTCATTTTTTAAATAAAATGCTGTTACTAAGCACATTTCACGTTGCTCATGAGATTGTGCATCAGCTAGTATTTAGTCAAAGTAATTTTTAGCTGAGCTAAAAGAATAGAAAACAGGCTGGTAAATAGCAAAAGGCTGGTGTTGAGTTCACGGGGCACTTCATACTGGTACAATGTACAAAGAATTGAAAAGAAAACCATGCTTTTATGAACCAACTAATGAGGACTGCTACTGAATGCACATTGCTAGTGAGCTCACTTGGTGATTGACCTTGTAATCATCAACTGTAGAAACACGTGTATGAAGTGAAATAACACATCCATAGAGAATCGAGTTTTAAAAGAAAAAACAAGGCATGTGATTTTGGCCACTCTAAAAATGACAGGATTTAAAACATCAGGAATTACAGCAAAAAGTGTAAGGGGGAACAGATGCAAAAGCAGGATGCAATTGAATCCAAAAAGTATAGGTGAGTGGCTGCAATACATTATTTCCTATCCCTTAGTCACCCAAAACAGTCTTGATAGTAAGTGAAAATAATTATTACCTGGTAGCTGTTTATTATGGCTTTTAAGTGAACCATCCCAATAGTCTCTAGCGAAGCCTCCATGGGAAGGTACACACGCTACAAAATTCTTCTTGCATTTGGTCTCATTTCTGCATGAAATTCCTAAAGATGAACTTTCCCTTGGGCCACAACAAAGGCAATCTTTGGAATGCACCTGGATGCACTGATGGTGAGGAGTGAAGACTGACTTGCCTCTGTTTTGTACTGGTTCATGCTCCAGGGCATGCAAGCACCTGTAACATTCTTCTCAGGGCACAGCAAACAAGAAGCCAGCTCCTTCATCCTCTCATCTGTCCCCCCCTCAGTTCTTTAACACCCGCCTCCATTTTCCTTCAAAGCTTAAGTCAATTTCCCCTTTCACTCATGCAAGAAACAAATTCTGTAGCTGAGTTCCCTTGCCTTGAGTAAATCTCTACCACTTTCTCACTACTATCCAGTGAATTTCCTGTTATTATTTATCACAGTTTGCTATGCCTTCATCTAACACACCACTCAGCTGATTTAAACCTGCTTGATTTTTGGGTTCAGATGGGTAAGAGTTCTACACATACAGGTAAAGACAGATCATGTAAAGTACAGTCTGTATATTAGCAAGAGTTTCTAGCTGCAGAAAAATGTAGGGCAAAAGTCTTGACCTAATTATGTATATTTATACTTGGTGCAATACACTTTTCCTGGCTCAGCTACAGTAGTATAGGTCACTGCCTTTCCCCTAAAAAACTAAGACCCAGTCAGTTCCTAAACACAACTATAAGAAGCCACACAAACTTCTCACTGATCCATCTAATAACTTCTATATTTTATGAGATGATTTTGTGACAACAAAAGCATCCCTGATTCCAGATTTGTTGGCAAATGTGACAAAGCCATAAGAAAACAAGTTAGATTTTCTATTAAAACACCTGTGAAATTCTGTTCTAAGGCTACAGAAGTTTATTCGAGCAACTGTACTGCAGATTTTCCCAACTTCCTGAGCTAATTCTGTGAAACTTAGCTGAACCTTAAGCACTGTGTTTTGGTGTTTTGGTCTCTTAGTAAGTATTTCCTGTAGAAAGAAACTGAAAATTGAGTGACTCTTCTAACATGCTGATGACTTCATGATCTCCCTCTCCCCAGTCCTCCCATAACAACCAGCCACCCTAAACACTGATGCAGCCATATGTTGATGCAGAATGTTCCTTTATTAAAAAGCTGTCCTTCCCTCTAGATTGACTGCAGGCACAGAAGTTCAGACTAAAAAGCTCATTCAACATTTGTGTCTAGACATACACTCTTCAACATATTCTGTGTCAATGGATGGGCTTTTGGCTCTCCACACTTCTGACCATCTGTTGGAGAGCAGGATGCCCACTGAGAAGTTGGTCAGAATCTGTGCCAGTTGCCAAAAGAAGGAGATATATAGTCTTGCAAGTGACATCTGTTTCACCAGAAGCCCTTTTCTCCCTGAACAATGTTTCTCTTTAACCTCAGGCACACTTATTAAGAACAGTGTTAAAAAGACAAACTAATGAAAACCCTGGGAAGTATTGGAAGGGAAGGGAAACATAATGATGGTCAGCATAAGGGTACATTTCACAGACTATGAAGAATTCTTGTAGTATTAAAGTGATGGGAATATTGGAAGAAAATTGTAGGTGCTCTGGTTATATGGACAATCTCATGGCAGATGAAGACCAAGCGATAAAATTAACCACAAAGGACTTGGTGTAACTTAGCCTAAGACAACAGCTGTGCTCTTAAAAAGAACACTGGAGGGAAAGGCTCAACTAAATCTAACAAGATAATGCCTTTTCATGTGTTTGAAAGACAGAAAAAAGAGCAAGTCATTACATACTCTTAACCAAACCTTACACATTCAGTGAGACACTTGACGTTTGCGTGTGGGAAGAGGGACACCAACAATGCAGGTTGCCTGTCTCCTGCTTGTAGCCTTATAGGCACATCTAGAAGTTGAGTCCATAACACAGAGCAAATACTACTGTTAGCTACTAACATTCATATTTCTGCAAGGGAACACAATGTTTCTGACAGTTACGTCCCAAACAGACTTGAGAAGTCTTACCAACAAATGGAAAAGAAGAACAATGACAAAGGAAGAAAAGAGGGAGAGATCATTGAAGAGTCATTAGTACTTACAGAAATAGAGAGATGATCATGATTCATTGACTGTTATTCCAGGAATGGTCAATGAAAGGAGAGAATATAATCCAACAAGATACAACACTGGTCTCGGAGCACATTGACTGCATTTGCTGAATCTCTTGTGCATTAAGCACATACCTCACATGTAGAAATCTACATTGTAGACATCTAAACTTAGCTCTGATCTGGAGCTGATTCCCATTCCAAGAGTTTTGATTCAAGATCAGTATGTCCTGGATGTGTGTTTCATCCAAATCTGTAGCTGGGTTAAGGCTGAGGCATGTACTCACACCAAAGAGCCTGGATATGCTCCTGAGCTTTTCAGCACAGAATACAATATTACCTTTTTCCCCATTCAACACCTTGAGTCAATTGAGGCCACTGATAAAAGTCCTGTCTCCGATTTCCCTGAGATTTTTGTTCTATTGCAACTGTATCTCAGTTGAAGAACCACTGCTGAAATACTACTGTTGGCAGAACAGTTTAAGTTAGTTTAGTTTTAAGGTAACGCAAAAATTATTTGGGGTTACCTTAATAAGCTTGACTGCAAATTATAGAAATTCAGCAGCTGCTACGTGAACCAACTTTGCACTGAGGGTGTAAAACTGCATGTCATGGGATGGAAAGGACAGCTGGGAGCAGGAAGTGTCACAGCCATCACTAGGTGACTCTCACCGCTTGTGAGTCAGCACCCTCATTGCTCCTGTTCTTGACACACTGCTCTTACTTCTGAGCGATAGGGTTTCCCGCTTACATTTCCAGCACTACGTCATCTGTATAGTAGTAACTGTAGAGTCTGGGTAACACTATAACACATATATTGTGCAAGAATTACATCAGTATTGGGAAAAAAATCATAAAGCATCATATGAACTCCTGGCAGTTATGGATTCTTTCCCATAACATAAGGCACAGGGGAAAACTGAGTTACTTTCAGTTAAATTGCCTGGCAGTAAAACCATGGAAAACCTGAATTAAACTCGAATAATATAACTTATTATGCAAGATCTGTCCTGGCACGGCTTTTTAGCATTCAGTCAGAACAGTCCAAACAGGTGGTTAGAGGTGAGAAACACAAAGTTAGGCTGAAACAATCATTAGCATTTTCCTTCCTAATTCTCATTTTTCAGGAGACGTCCTATGTGTTTGAGGCTCCATCACTGTGCCCATTCCCGAATTCACTTGAGAGACACTATTCCTAAATTAGGCCTGATTCCTGACTATCCTTACAATTCCCTGATGAATTTATGGACTCATATTCCTGTTTTAGCTAGGCTTTTTCTCCAGATTGGTAAGTTTGAATATTCTCTTTTCATCCCAAGCCCTATACATTTTGGAAAGCACGCAGATTTCCGGATAAAGTTCCAAACACACACGGTACATGGTAACTTTAACTTCTGAGGTCACACACCTCAAAACATTTAGTCTAGAATATTTAAAAACATAAACAGTGGCATGCATCCTCTTTTTTTTCCTGGCCCTTTTAGTGAAAACTGAAGGTGAAACAGACATTGACAACAAGCCGTAAAGATTTTGGCCTTTGGTCAAGGCTGAGACAGACTGGCAGGGCATGATTCTCAGCGATGTGGTCCTGCCGCTGCCTTTGCCACTTCTCTTGGGATGAAGTTGGTTCCACATACAAGGGATGAAGTTGGTTCCTCAGTCTAGTACAAAAAACTTGAACAACTGTTATACAAACTGATTCAGATGGAGAACTACAGCATCTAACCTTGGATGTTTTTGTGCCCAAATAGTTGCCTTGGCTCCTATGTAGTGCAGTTTGGAATGGAGGGCAAACCCAAGTCAGAGTGAGCAGTTCAAAATGGCAGATTTTTTCCTTGCCTTCCCCCAAGAGTGGATGTGGATCCAGGATGCTGAATTTGGACTGCCTGAACTAGCCAGAGGTGATGCTGGGGAAAAGAGTATCATGTACATCTTATGCTATACATACCTCTCACATTGACAGGCCTTACCCTAAGCTCCACTGAGGTGAGTGCTAGTAATTAGTCACCTACATTGTTCCCTTCCTTTAAGAAGAGCAGAGGAGCACACCAGTGCTGTCTGTCCTTTGGAAAATAAATATTCCTGGTGATTGAGCAGGAATCCACAAGTTCAAGTTCATGCATTAAAAAAAAAAAATAAATCAGAAATATGATTTTTAAAAGTGAAAAATACTCCTGCTTGATTTTGACATACAGGTGAACAGGTAATTGTATAGGTTGTGATTTATGTAACTTGAATACAAACCATCCATATTATTAAGATAAGAAATCACATTAATAAATGTGTGAAATATGCAAATTTCACATGATGATACACAAATGGAAAGCAAAGAACTATTGTTTTGTCTAACTATGTATCACAACTGCTTGGAATTCTTTCAATACTAATTTGCTAATAGCACCAAATTTTGGAGTTCATTGAGCCAAATGAACACACAGGGCTTTATTTCCCTACCATTTCATTGAGGAAAAATAAAAGCCAAAGCATTTCACAAACATACAACGGTTTTATAGCTTGTACTTTTGGGGTTTTGTTTGGCTTTTTTTTTTTTTAGTGGTAATATGCCTTATTATATGAATATATTAAAACTTTAGTATCAAAGATTTTTTTCATGGTTGATGTATTAGAGAAACTTGAAAGCTTTCATTTATGTATTTCTATTTCCCTGTCCTTTGTAGTAGCTCAGCACTTCACATAAATTATACTTAGCCTCACAAACCTTGGGGAATGATGGAGTCCCACCAGTCCTCTCAGACTTTATTTTCCCAATGAATAGGACCTAGGCACAGACCCACAGAAGGTAACTGCTGTTTGAAGTGGGTTTCAGCTGCTATTGATAGGAGCAAGAAGCCTTTGTGGATCTGGACCAGTATGTCTTATCTGGGACAACATAAAAAATCTCTAATAGGGCATGAATCAAACCTGTTCTAATGCAGGCTGGTATCCTAACTAGTTGGATACCTCTCAGCTTCTCAAATGCTTGAGAGTCTAGGGGGATTTGAAAGTCTGGTCTTCCGTTTCATTACTGTGATTAGCAGACAATTATTCCACAAGCAGGAAGAAAATTATGTGTGTTTCAAAAAAGATAAGACATTTTAGACACAGTACTATCTATCATTTCAAAACTTGGCATGGCTAAAGATCTTCAACATTATGCCAATCTGTGGTATCACACAGTCTCTCATGTCCTGTCTGATTCTTAAAATAACACATTTCCATCCCTTTGGGATTACACCATTACTTTATGTTGGTATGAATAATGGTTGTAGTTTAAGCTTCCTTGTAAGATGCTCCATAAAACTTGCTAGGTCTAATTTCAGAAACTTCTTTAGGATGACAACACCATGACTAAACAAAACACATCTTTTCTCCCTGAAGTGCCTGTATCTATCAGAGAGAATCTGATCAATAAAAAGAATATCTGCATGTTAGGATATTAGATTTTGATACAAGAATGTTGCTACTACAGCTGGAGAGAAAGCATCTGCTAGAAAAAAACTACTACATGGAAAGGCTTCCAGACTAACATGCTGGTTTGCACTGTCTAAAGCTTTTGCTTTCAGGGCAGCATTTACTCTTGGTACTTTCTGCTCAGAACTGTTATTTCAGACAGTATTCTGATATGCCTAGCAAACGGGAAAATATACTGAAGTTGCACATAAGGTAAGGTCTTTCAACATAGCTGCACTTAGGCTGTAACCATTTCTTCAGTCCAGCCAAAAAGTTATCACTGGCACAGATTGATATAGTAATTGTCCAATGTAATTAACAAAGTTAATATTTTAGTTTAAAGCTGTTCTGTTATTTTGGTAAGGTCAGTGAAAATTAACCTTGTTCCAACCTGGATTTTGATATTGCAGAAGAGATGGCACTGGGGAAGAACAGGTTGGTGTCTGCAAGAACCAAGGGTGTTCAATAGGCTTTCAGCAGCATTTAGCTGGACATGGTAAAAAATATGCTATGCTTCTCAGGATTAAATTTAAGGTCTTATAAAAAGGAACAAATATTCACTTGTTATAATACCAAAGTAAATAACAAAAGGAGACAACACTCATCTGAAGGTGAATTCCCGGGAAATATCACTGATTAACTTCCATCAGACTCTCCCACTGTATATTCAGTACCATGTATACAACATCTGAAAACTTTTCAGATCACAAATAGAGCTCATTTTCCACCATAGATGGATGAAATGTCTTTCTGTACCAAAAATATTCTATTTTTAGCAAATCAGAAGTTTACTATTGAAGCAAGAGGTTTTAGTCAAGTAAACTAGACTTCATTCAATATGCCAAAGTGGAAAAAGAAGCAGAGAGACAAACAGTTTCTTTTTTGGATGAATTTCCAGATCATGGCATTACAACATTCCCTTCCAGATTCTGCCACTTAATTATTTCACAATACAGTTTAAAAAAGCTTTCCTTACTGTTTTGAATAACACAATTTCTGATTGCAAATTCAGCATAGTCCTAGTTAATAGACAAAAATATGGACAAAGGTACCTTTAAGACTGATCTGCTACAAGCTTCCATAAACAGTGGATGGCAGTGATTTATTCCTAGGGAAAATCTTACTCTACTTCTTGTTTATTAATATGGAAGTGCTGACCTAGGTAAAAAAAGGTATCTATGACTACAAATTCAGTTAGCAACAAGAAATTTCTGGAAACTGAATCCTGGTAATTCTAATCAACTCTCTTCAGTTCTGTAAAGAGAGGGTACATTGATACTTTTCAACAGCTTTTGTAGAGTTCAGACATTAGAAGGAATGTAATACTTTAAAAATATACTTTTTTCCAAGCAGTCTACTCTCACATTTGATTCCTTTTAACTTCATTACATTCCACATTTCTTAGAATGCGTGTTTATTCTCCTCCAAATGTTACAATTGCCAGAATTCTGGACTTTTATATGTCTTTACATAAAAAAAGTTGCACAATTACATCTGTCTGGGACCTATGATTTCAGTTTCACTGAAGTAAATCCATGTCTTCGTGGAAACATATAAAAAATAAGCTTTTAGTTCAAGTGCCACTCAAATACATAAGACAGAGGTCAGGCTGTGGGTCTGGATAACTGGAGTGGTTGTCTTTGAAGATGCACAGAGGGTCACTTTTTTAAAGGAGAGTTTTTGCATCCTAAGAGGTACAGAAAAAAGGCTGCAGACTATTTGTGTGAAAAATAATCTAATATATATGTTGTCTCTCTTACTCCAGCACTCAAAATAATCATCACTGTGATACCAGCAACACTTTCAGAGGGAAGATATTTTAATTCACTTGCTTTTAGCATATTTCCCAGGCAAGAATCCTCTCATACTTCATTCATTACAGAGACTGTGTCTCCTTTACTAAGACAGAGAATAGTAATTAAAATAGAAAGTAAAGATCAATGATTTTGCCTGAAAATTATTGTTGTTTACATCAGATCAAACATAATCTTACTGAAAGATTATGTCAAAATCTTACATGGCATGATACCTTTGATTTCCCTACTTATCTTCTCTACAACCATAGTGCTTTGTTCAATGAAGTAATTTTTTTTAAAATAGTGAGATGTCATCTGACTTTTTGATCTTATTTAAAGTGACATTGGCAATATTTTTCATTTTTACGTCTTCTCTTTAATTGAGGAGAAAAAGTAAAAATATCAGTAAAACATTAAAAAAATAAAAGCAACTTAAGCATCTTATTTAAAAATTTAAAAACATTTCATTTTTAATCTAAAGTTTTGAACTATTTTAATCATTTTAAAGAAATCAGATTTTCATCAAAAAATGTTATACTTACGGTTTTAAAGCAAAGAAAGCATATTCTGAAGGAGTCCACACACATTTTCAGTCAAAAAATAAGTGGTATTCTCTGATTGAAAATTTTATCAGGTCTAATTTTAGTCCAATGGCTCAAATACTTTTCCAAAATATATTTTTTACATCTTCCCAAAACAGCTGTAGCAAAAACTATTACTAATCCTGTCTCTCCTTTTCTCAAAGTCTACCTCTCATTCCAGCAGGAAGAAGTATTAGTCTCACTTCAAACCTCAATTCCAGGTTTACATTTTCTTAGAACAGCCTTTTCTTCAACTCTGGGGAATACAATAAACATCAAATGGCACATTCTAAAGTAAGATTTTGCTTATCTGTCAGTTGCCATATGTGCACAAATTTACCAGAAACTATGGATTCCACAAGTTTTTGCCTTCGAATCAATATTCCAGACAAATAGCAATCAAATCAAATTTGTAACATTTTTCTATACTTCCAGCAAATTATGGTGATCCTTGTCCTGGATGTTACATTTAATTACTAACGACTGCAGCAGGCAGACAACTACCCAAGTTGAATCACACACAACCTTAATATTATTAGGGAAATTAGCTCTAAACATTATGACTGAAACTTGTGTTTATATGGTTTAACTAGGGTTATTTGGTGGCGGTATTTTTAATATACTTAATTAAATTGATACAAGCATCAGTGAGCTAATCTACATTAAATGAATTTGCTGACATCTACTCAGGATTGTGTGGATTTATGAAACTCTACAACTGGTAAGTGCCATTGTGTATCAGCAAAGAGGTGAAGAAATTAGACTGATGTGTCATCTAAATGTTGTCTCCCCAAGTCAAGTTTGAAGTCCAGGAGCAAAGGATGGTGATACTATGTGCCTGGAATGCACGGAGTTCCCAGGGAACGCATTTTAATGAAGATTATATTTTAAAAAATCCCTTAACACCACAAGCAGTTCTATTAAGAGACATATTTCAGAGGATATGCTGTGGATCATAGTTTAAAGCAAAACTTAGAGTGAGGATTAGAGCTCTGAGCAAGAGCTCAGAGGACTGGCAAATACTGGGGTGGACACAGACTTTAAACACGAAGTTTAATTCTTTATTAATAGATAGATGTGCTATTTTAATTCTGAAGATTTAGTAGAATTGGAATCTGATAGAATGAAATAATTTCTCTGAGTAAAAATGTGTGTCAGGTCAAGTGTTACTCAGAAGGTAACATTTCTAAACAACCAGAAGATCATCACAGAGGTATAGACACGTCTTCAGCTTTTCAAGGCAATCTTACAGCAACATTTTATTTGCAGAAGAGACAACCACAAGATGGCTCCTTTCATATGATGCTAGCTAAAATAGAAACCTGTTCTGATAACATAGGCTGTTTAGTCTTTTTCAATCCCCTTCACAAACAACTGAAACACCAGGCACCATCCTCTGACAAAAAGATGGTGCTACAATTGCTTTATTAAATCACAGTTTAAGGAGGAGCATGCTTCTTCTTGAATGAGTAAAGACTAAAACGCTCAAATACAAGTACCTAATCTCACTGAACAGTGTGTAGGCTTCAAGAACACTTGCCAGGCTCAGACAAAGATATTTCACAGTCTTCACCTTCCTCTAGATTTTTGTTTGCTCTCTGTGTAAGTGGACATGGCATTTTCCCCTTTATTAAATATTTTTTCATGTGATAATCTAATTCCTAGATTATTGAACTGTAAAATTATTACACAGTTCATTAACTCCACATCCATGTAGATGCAATCAAGCTACGGTCTTGGTTGTTGTTTCATTTAACATTTGAATTAATATTACATAAATGTACCACTTCAAGCATCCATCCAAGTGCAAAACAAAACAGTACACACAGTAATTATGGGTAATATGGTTCTTAACATCAGAAAGTCTGGTTTGGTGTGAAAGGCTTGTTATGATCCATTACACAGATTTCATTCCAGCAGCCATGAATTCCCGGAGCCTCAATGTGCAGCGCCCCATGGTGGCGCTCCTCAGGGTGTGAGTGTGGACGTTGTCATGGTATCCTTTGCATTCCTCACGTCTCAAAACACCTCAGAGCACAACACACATGACATGAACATGTCACTTCCCCTGTCACTGAACAGCGGGCTACAGTGTGGCAACTCCTTACAGCATGACAGTGGAGTCCGACAGCATCTCTAATGAAATATCAGGAGGAATTCAAGGAGTCACCATCTGAATTACCTAAAGAGGAACTTGAGCAAAACTCCTCTGCACATCCATGTGCTTTTTCAGATAGGAGTTACTGAATGCAAGTACTCAGCAAGTCAGATTTATATTCAGCTTAAATGTCTACTTTTTTTCCTTATCTCCTTTTTTTTTGTTTTTACAATTAGGATACAATTTGAAGATAATGACATTGAAGGACCTTTTCGTTACTGTGGTTCAGACTTAACACAAATGGAAAACAGAGATGGTTTGGTATTGATTCCTTACAGAACTGTTTTTTACCACAAAGCTGGTATTTTGCCTCCCAGGAAATGTTAATTTTCAGTTAAAATAGTAAGGAATGTGGGAAAAAGAAGGGTAGTTTGTCAAAAAGCCAACAACTATAATTAACTCCCGTATCTTTTAGGGACTAGACCTCTCAGCTGAACATGGCCCAGATGGTTCACATGTACGAAGAAGAGAATAGTTACACGGAGGCAGAATTGACAAAGCCTCATGATGAAAAAGGCCACTCTTCCCAGGCTCATAAAAGATGGCAGCTTTACAACTGTAGCGCCACAAATCTGTTTTTATTTATTACCCACGAAATCACATCGTTTCCTAAGTAGCAAAGCTTTTAAAAAGGCCTTCTTTACGCATGAGTAAATATTTTTCCTATGAACTCTTGGTTTGTCTTGCAACCCAACCCTAGTTTATTTAACAGTGAGATTGCTTTCTCCAGGGAAGGCAGTCAGAAATGGGGGATGGGAAAAGGAGAAGTTAGCTCTGTCTACAGGGCACAGCTGCTCTTTGCTACTAGACTCCAGTGGAGTAATACATCAGTAATTATTTGAAAGTCAGACAGATTCCTTGCTTTCCTTGCCAGACAAAACTCTGAGAATTGAGGACTGGAAAGGAGGATAAAGGACTTTCAGTTTACTGTTTTTCCACTCATGGCTTTTTTTTTCCATGTTAGCAGCTACTGCTGCTATTAATTTTCTGATCTTTGCCTCCAGAGGCCTCACATACTATGCAAACTCAGTTTTAGCACTTGAACACTAATGCTTCTAAGTTTACGAAATTAATTTTTACAGAATGTTTCAGCTGTTTTCCCTAATAACTTCCATCTGAAAAAAATGTGTTTATTTCATATTCTGTTTTAGCAGTGATTTCAACAGAACACTTTGCTGAAGAAAGGTGAAGATGGCAAAAAATCCAGATAAGAAGAACATATGGTTTAATTTAACTAAGATATGGTTTAATTTAACCAAAAATAGGAAGTAAACTTAATCTTCGAACTAGTCCCTGAAAATTATGAGTCAGCCTCTATTTACACTAGGAAAGTGTTCAAAAGTTCACACCATTGCTAAAAAAAAATCATGGCACCTAAAGAAATGTTATATTTTCACAACAGTTCACTGAGAGTTTCAGAGAAAAAAAAAGAAAAAAAGGAGGGAAAAAAAAGAAGATGAATAACATTTGCATGATTTTGTCCTTTTGGAAAATCACCCTCAAAATTAGGAACAAAAGTAGCTATTATCATGACCCACAGACCCAGAACTAGATTCAGGCATAAGGTAGGAAGCAGCCAGTGACTCTGTGACAACCTCCTCCAAAGAAAAGAAGTTTCACGGGATTGAGGACCAGACAAAATGTGAGGAACTCCTTATGTGACTGGGTGCATCAACGTAAGTGACATTTATGGAGGATTCATGTGTCAGCCTAAGAATCCTTCAGACTCCCAAGATATCCGTTGGCTCTGTGCAGGCACGGCAGACAACCTGTGCAAACTGATCCCGTTCCACAGCAGCAGCTGACAACAGGGATGAATACTCTTGGGCATCTCAAATGGCACTAGAAATGTATGTATGGGCAAATAAATAAAGCCCTAAGTGTTAATCAATGCAAGGTTGCTACAGCAAGAATGGAAGGATTTGAATGAACTGAGTATTTGATGAAATTGTGTAGTACTTTTTACAAAAAAAAACAACCCACATGACTTTGTTCTGTACAAGTTATTACAAAAATGCTCCATATTCAACCTGTCTGTAAGGAAAAACGGGCAAATATAATTTATTTGTATCAGGATGGCACAGAACAGATGAGTATGTTACAGTTATGTAACCCAGCAAATCCTTTTTCACAAAACATGGGTTTAAAATAATATATTTACTTCTTAAATTTATACTTATTAGACTACTGAATATTCAAGAAGTCCTCGTTTATAGACCATTTTCTCTCTCAGCCTTTAGCCAAAAGAGAACATAAAAGCAAACTTAGCTAAAATAAAACCAATCTCTTCTTCCACTCTGCTTTGCCTATTAGCTCTTCTGTGCCTTTCTCTATTTCTCTCTTAGAAGAAATTTAGTTCTGTTAAAACTAAACGCCCCAACAAAGAATGAAGTCTACCTTCTTGATCTGACAGAAACAGAAAGCAAGCTTCTCACTTCCCTTAAAAGACTAGGAATAGAACTGAGGATGAAATTAATGCAAATAGACCTAAAAATAACTATTTTTTCTCAAATATACAAGAGTGTGTTCTAGTAAGTTTAGTAGGTGAACTTTCTGAGTCATAAAAAAATTGAGAATGTATTTTTTGTATGAATAATAGTGTAAACATACTATTTATTGCATTCCATTAGAGTTCAGTTTATAAAACATATTAAATGATAAAAATGTCTTTTTATAAAACAGAAAATGCAAAGAACCTGAAATGTTATGTATTACTGTGCTGCTTTTTTTCATGAAAGTTTGTCAATCACAGTTTAACCTATGACTGACAATTTCTTGATTTAAGCTATGTGCAAACAGACCATAATAGCAGATCAGGGAAACCAAATCTGTCCTCTAGAAGGAAGTTAGAATCACAAAACAGATTTATATTTTCTGTATCTGATCTTTTGCATAGAAAGATTGTTGAAAATATCTTCAAGATTTGTATTGTTTTGTACAGAATCTAATGACAATAATGATAGGAAAGTACAAAGGAATGAATTATAATATAATTGAAATAAAATGTGAAAAGTTAAAACCACAATTTCCATGTCCTCAGTTTCACAAGATATGACAGTATAGAGTTTATTTCTATTAAATTTAATTAACTTAAAAAGCCTATTGCCAAAATATTTTAAGGAAGTCAATGGAAATGCAGAATATCAAAACATACATATTTTCACATTTATTTGGATAATGAATCACAATTCAAAAAATAGAGAGACAAATGTGACTTTGCAAGTCATATGCCAACTACAGGCTGATTAAGGAATCAGTCTCATATAGAAAGCACTGTGCTTGTCTATTTTGGAACTTTTGGTGTAGATCATTAGTATGGAAATAAAAGAGGTTGACCTCATAACGAGGAATTTAGTCACGAAAGAAGATATACCAGAGTTCAGTTCCACATGCAGAATTCCTGTACAGCATTATTAAAGCCTCTTCCCTTCTCTGCATTCTGCTTCCCCCTTGCCAAAGGGAATGCAATGGTAGTTGCCTACCTTGTAGGGATTACTAGAAAGTAAATGAAGCTAGTGTCCATAAGAAAACTAGTCAGACCACTGC
Source organism: Lepidothrix coronata (assembly GCF_001604755.1). Lineage (NCBI taxonomy): Eukaryota > Metazoa > Chordata > Aves > Passeriformes > Pipridae > Lepidothrix > Lepidothrix coronata. The sequence continues at coordinate 4,546,491 of NW_016690240.1, forward strand.
CTTTATTTGGTGTAGTGGTTTCTATATCCCAGTACAAGATAAAAAACACCCGCAAATCTTCAATATTAATCTTCTCAAGTTCAAAAATCCTTAATTCTTGTTCATCTTCACTATAAGCCACGTTTTTGATATTTATTGCTTTTTATAATAGTTATAAGCAATACGTGAACAACTATGTCAATGCATATACACAACACTGTGAGAAACAGTTCACCATTTTTCAACCTAAGAAATTGTGTTCTTTAATACCAGACATTCTGGCAATGACCATTTTCATAACGTAAGTTGCGGTTTGGGGGTTTTTGTTTGTTTGGGTTGGGTTTTTTTCCTTTCTTTTTTTCTTTCAAGTGTTCTGCCATATGGGATCTGTGTTATTTAATTCTCAAATCAGACACACTGAAAGTATTCCCTCCCCTGGCCAAAGCATTTAGCTTACCCGTGCTTCTGTGTCACTGTCTATACATAATTCATCCTCCTTTGCACACCATTTTGGGATCTAAAACTTGGCAGCATTCTGGAAACCAAAGCAATATTTTATTTTTGGTGCAGATATAATAATATATAGGAGATACAAATATTAGCTGCAGTAACGCCTAATATTGAAACGCCTCATCTGTATATTCATATCACAGTGTTACATTTTTAGGTCAAAGCACTTTGATTAATTGAGCTTCTTACCACCACTCAGGACATGATTTTACTATTCCCATTTCACAGATAAAAAAATAATGAAATAAGCCTCTACAGTTTCAATAAGAAGACAGCTAAGCTTAAAACAAAGGTTTCTCAAAGCAAGCTTTCCATCCTCATATTCTGTCTTAATACTGCTGTAAAAATATAATCACATTTTAAGTTAATAATTTTTATGGTTTTATAGCTAAATATCTTGATACCAGATTTGTGTTGCTTGTCCTAAGTACAGAGAACCATATGTTATTACTTGACTGGGCAGATCAAAACAAAACTTTGAGAACACAAGTGAGGTGTTTCATTTTGCCATGTTTTTACAGTCTAAATCCACTGTTTCTGGCTTATGCCCTGATTGCGATATTTTAAGGAAAACCTTAAGCCAAATCTCCAGTTTGCTGTTGCAACAGCATTCTGGAAAGCATCTTCTCTACATGAGATCAGTACAATTCAACTAAGCACCCACCCTGTATCAGCACCTTTCCACAGTGAATGAACTCCTTAATCACCTTCTTGAAGACTAAAAAATTACCCCGTATGCTGAACGGCCAATTCTTTTTCTAAGATCTTACATATGCATAAAAAATAGTATTTGCTATGGGAAGCATATGTCAGAGGGGCGTTTCATGTTGGGCTGTAAGCCAGGGTGCAGTTCTTTCTGCTTGCAGATGTTTTCCTTTGTGTTAGAATCTTATTTCAGAGCATTGGATATTGTGCATACACAGCTTTATCTATGACAAAATCCAAAGAAGCTAAATAAATAGGAGGAATGTCTATGGAATCACAATTTCTGAGAAGCCAGAACTCATATATTAAGAAAAAGATATTTCACAATACCTTAAAGATCAATTCAAACTGATGTTAAGGAAAAGCTTTTTAAATGTTTGGGTATCTAGGTACTTTTAACAGAAATTGCTTAGTACCTTCTTTGCCCCAGAATGTAATTCCTGGTTTGCGTTCCTTAATAGCGTATACTGAAAAAGGAATATCCCTTAATGCCCGATCGGTGGAATTGTTCAAGGCCAGGCTGGATGGAGCTCTGAGTAATCTGGTCTCGTGGAAGGTGTCCCTGCGCACGGCAGGGGGGTTGGAACTAAATGGTCTTTAAGGTCCCTTCCAACACAAACCGTTCTATGATTCTGTGATTCTACGATTTTCAGGGGCAGATGAATTTTCATACAATTAAACAACTAAATTTTAGTATTAATTACCATGAATTACCATCAGCTAAGTTTTACTATTGTCAGAAAAAGTGGTTCACAAAAAATTTGGGCAGAGAACAATTAGGAGCAACCAACAGAAGTTTCCTAAATTTCTGTGGGGCCATTACTCAAGGACCAATTTCTGATTGCAATTCAAAATCCGGCATTGCCATTTTAATCAGACACTGACAGCCAAGTTATCCTTTGGTTTGCAGTCCATCGTGCAGCACAAACCCAGAGCGATCTGCGAGTGCCTGGAAGCACTTCCATGGTGTGTGGGAACACCGCGACCGTCGATGCCCCACAGCACAGTCCTCTCGCCGGCAGATTTTCCCTGCGGAAACACGGACCGTCCTCCTCACCCGCGGCGCTGGGGCGGCACAAAGCCCTCCACTCCCGCTCAGGGGCGCTGTCCCTGCCCGCTGCGCCCGAGGGGCCGCGCTCGCCCTGCCCGGGGCGGCGGCCGCACCGACGGGAGCGGCTCTGCCGCCTCGGGAACGGGATAGCCGGGAGATGCCGGGCACCGGGGAGAGAGGGGGGGCAGGGAGAGAGGGGCGGGAGAAAGAGGGAGAGGGGGAGCGAGGGGGAAAGGGAGGGAAGGAGCGAGGGGCAGAGGGAGAAAGGAAAAGGGAGAGGGAAGGAGAGACGAGGGGCGAGGAGAAGAGAGAGAGGGAGGGGGGCCAAGAAGGGAAGAAGGGAGAACAGAGAGACAGAGACGGAGAGAGCGGAGAGAGAAGGAGAGGGAGCGAGAGAAAAGGAGAGGGAGGGACGGAAGAGACGAAGACTGATCGAAGAGGCAACACGCACTCCCCGCCTCGCACCGCCCCCGTTCCCGCCTGGGCGCCCCGAGGCCGCCCGGCCCCGCCCGCAGGGGGGCGGAGCGTCGCGCGCGGCCCCGCCCCACTCCCTTTGTGCCGGGGCCGCGCGCGCGAGCCGCAGTCGCCGCCGCTTCCCGCCCGGGCAGCGCGCGCCCGCCCGCTCGCTCCTTCTCCCCTGCCCCCCTCCTTCCCATTCCTTCTCGCCGCTCTCCTGCTCGCCATGTCTCTGGGAGCCGGCCCCGAAGCGGGCTTCTCCAGTGAGGAGCTGCTGACCCTGCGCTTCCCCCTGCACCGCGCCTGCCGCGATGGGGATCTGCCCGCCCTGTGCGCGCTGCTCCAGACCTCGCCCCGCTCCGACCTGGCGGCCGAGGATTCCTTTTACGGCTGGACGCCCATCCACTGGGCCGCGCACTTCGGCAAGGTGGGGCCTGGCCGGGCTCGGCCGGCGGCGGGAGCGGGGGTGGGTATGGGAACGGGAAGGAGAAGGGGAAGGAGAAGGAGGGCGCGATTCCCGCTCGCGCGCAACGCGGCGCCATCTTTGCCCCTTGCGGGCGCCGCCGCCCCCCCATTCCCTCACCGCCTCCTGCCGCTACTCAGGGAATCGGGCGGGACGGCAGCGGACAGCCGCGGCGCTTGGCTCCGTTCCTGCCTCCGCGGTCAGCGAGGCGGGGGTGGGCAGGTCACGGGGCTGGCGGCACCTGCCGTCTCCGCATCTTTCATCCCTTGCCCGCTGCCGGCGGCAGCCGCCCCCCTTCCCTTCCCGGGTGACAGTGGGGGCCTCGGAGCCGGGCTTCCAGACGGTCCCCGGGCACCGGCACCGGGAGCCAATGGCGCGGAGCAGGGCAGGGGGCTCCTCCCACGCTGGTCCCCTCCGGATATCCCCGGCGGGCGCCGGCCATCCGGGCGGGAGGTACCGCCGAGGCGCGACCCCTTCCACGCCCCCTCGGATAATCTCCCGTGCCCTGTTTGACCCTCCACGGTTGACCCCCCCTTCCCGGCTCGCTTGTTGCTTTGTCTGCAGGGTCTGGTCGTGATCTGTGTCGTCTTCGGGCTCCGCACCTGGAGACTGCTTTGTTGTGGTGCCCGTGTTGTGACGACCGGCTCGTTGGGAGTGTGGGGAGAAGGCGCTTGTGCCTGTGAGGCGCTCCTCCCTTGCCTTCAGGATGAAAAATAAATTGTAGTTTATACGTACGGAGTTTTCTGTGTTGGCATCCTCGCAATGCAGAAAAGGGTGAAACGCGGGAAGTAGGTCTGCTAACTTCACGTCTTAAAATGGATTAAATCTTAATTTCTTGATTTTTATATAGGCCTTTCCTGTTTCTGATGCAGTGAGTGTCCCAGCCTATGCAAAATTCCAGAGCAGAGGGTTGGGGTTTGGTGCTTTTTCCTCGTTGATTTGTCTAGATTTGGAATTCGAGGGGCTTTTGTTCTTGTTCTCCCTCCCATTTCCAATATACTTCAATTTGTTTATTGGTCGTGTGCCAGAGGAAAAGATTGATATACTTAGGCAGTTGTCATGGTTTATAAAAGTACATTAAGAGATGGTTTCTATATATTGCATGATCTTACCTGCAGTGCTTCTTAGAGAAACGTTTTAGAAGCATAGCTAAGTAGTCCTTCAGTCCTAAAATAAAGCGAAACAAAAACCCTTAACCCACAAAATCCAAAATGTAAAGCAGCGCTTTATGTGTTCAAAAAGAAGCAAATAATCTACACTCTGGAAAACTGGAGTGCCTTAAATTTTATTGGGAAGTACACTCATATAAAATGTGAAGATAGTAATCCATGTTACAGTCTTGTGTTTCCTTTTTCCATCTCATAAGAATTTCTTTTTGGTACTAGCTTGTGGCAGCCTTGCTTTTGCCTTGAACAGTGTACATGTTGCATTGTTGGTTTTTTTTTTCTTTAAGCATCTTCAGCTCTCTGCCAACCATCTTAGGTTGTGTGAGTTTTTGTGTGCATTCCAGTTTCTGTTGAAGAGACACTTGCAGAAACAGCAAACAAAGGGAACAAGTCAATCTGCAATATGTCGTGCTTTTATTTGCCATACTCAGTCTTAGGTATGGGCAAAATTTGATTGATGGTGTTGTTACTTATTGGAGGGAAAAATCTGACAAATGAATGAGACTTGGAAAGATGACCTAGGCTATAAATGGGTTTTATACAATTTTGCATATATGTACTTTCCTAAAAGCCTTCGGATCTAGGCAGTTTCAATTTATGGACGTTATCTGTATCTTTTATAGTCTTGTTAGGTAGTGTTCCTTTCCCAGAGTCAAAGATTGTACAAAACGTTGAAAAAGTTACAGTAGTGTAATTGGGTCCCAAATCAGGCTTTGTGTTTCTGTGGTATAGTTACACTTTTTTTACCTTTCACCAGTTAATAGACTGTTGCTAGCAGTGACACAATAGCTTCTTTTAGTGGACAGTGAGGTGCATGTTTTATGTTTTTATTTATGGGGTTTTTTTCCAAATTCACTTTCATCAAAGCCAAATGGAGAGTTCTTCTGTTTATCCAAGTACCATAGATATCAAATATTAATTTGTGAAGTGTTCATTAATAGTTACTGAACAGTAATCTTCCTCTTCACTTCTTTGTTTCTTTAGATTTCATGGGATTTTCACTTGTTTGGTTTTTTTCTTTTTTCTGAAAGAAATTAAATGGTGACAGAGCTTAGTGTCTGTCTGTCTGATATAGGGCCATTTAGCAACACGGTCCACCAGACATGTATTGGTTCTAACTGCAGCTCTGTAGCATGATGAAATGACAAAACTGATGGAGTTCCTTTCTGGAAGAAGTCCTTCTGGAACAACTCGTAAGCAGTGACATCTAAACCAGTCCATACATGTACACACATGTGTACGTGAACAAACAGCAAGAGTCTGGGTTTGGTGAACTTTACGAGCATTGAGATGTTTCTGTCCCTTTACCTGTTGTACAGGTTGAACATGAAAGATGGCCCTAGCTGTATCAAAAGACAGTACAAAATAATTTTACAGTTAAGCTGTGTGCAACTACATTCTTGCACAAAGGTGTAGATGTGCTTCAGTAGGGAAGTAGCAGCAATAGTCAAGTTGGTTATAAATGAATATGCAAAAGAGGAAAGGTAGGGGGGAACACTGATGTAACACTAGGACCAGTAAAAATGAAGTCTCAAGACTAGAAATGAAAACAGTATTCTTGAATGACTTACTCTGAAACATACTTTTACAGCTTGCAAATAATAAATAAAATACCAGCAAATTCAGTTGGACATGATAGATATTGCAAGTAGTGTTTCTGGTTGTAATATCTGGGGTTTTAATGACAAAATGGGCCTCCTTTTAGAGTTAGTAGCAAGTCCAAATTTACTTGCTGTGTGGAGTACCTGTGGTGGAGTTTGCATTTTCAGGACATTCCCTGACTGCAGAGAACTGCTTGTCTCCTGAGATGTGAATTAATTCCCATTAGAGTTGCTGTATTCTAATTAGAGTTAATTATGTAGTGTCCTAAATTATCCTGGCATTCTGTAGGTTTCTGAGAGGATGGGTCAGAATGTAGAATTGTTAACAGTCTAAAAAAGCTACTAGAGAGGCAGAAAATGAAGGGCTTGCATAAAAATCACTGTTAATTCACTTTGTTTTGGACTAACCTTAATTCAATTTTTAATCACTTGCATGTGAATTTTTATTTTCTCTGACCACATCTATTTGCTTGTGCTCTTCTGCTTTTATTTTTCATTTTTTTTGCCATTTGACTATTTACCTTATAGGAAGCACAGTAGTGTTGCTTTTGGAACAAAAGTAGTACAGATAAAAATGACCATCTTTTCCTTGGCCAGTGTTGTGGCCTATGCAGGGACCTGTCTTTATTCTTGACCAAATCAATTTAACCTCTGCTTTAAGTTATACAGTGGAAAATATCTGCTATATTAAATTTAGGTTATTTAATGAATGTGGACTTGTGTATCCTGCTATCAAGTATAAATTATCAAGTGAGTTATTGTTTTTTGTCATATTGACTTTTCCTGTCTGTGGATGTAATTACATTTATACCTCATTCTTCCATAATGTTGGAAGAAGCATGTTTTTGTGACAGCCATGTTACGGGAGAGCCACACTTCAGCTTTTAATGAGTTGAAATGTCTTCATTGTTAAAGCACTGTCAGAGAATGTAAAAAAAAAAAAAAAAAAAGGCAAGCAAACCCAACATTTAAAGATGAAGTTGTACAGATAATCATGACATGTAGCCATCTTATAGAACAGATTTAAACAGCACAGGATAGCACTAGTGAATGAGATTCTCGTTTTCCCTTTTCAGTTGATGGGCTGTAATGCCTGTCTAATTATGGAATTCTTTTAGACCGGTGCCTGTGCAGGAAATATTATTCTTTCCTGAATTTGTAATGCTTGTTTAAAGTGTTTTCAAATTAACTCCATTCAAAGTCTTTTTTTTTAAAAAACTGGCTGAAATTTATTTTTGTTTGCAATTGCAGTAGATGCTCTTGGTGTAGCGGGAGGTTTTTTTCCCATCACATGACAATAACTAGTGTTACAATTTAATTAATAATTACTGAGGGTTAACAGCAATATTAGGGGTACTAACGTGTGAACATCAAGGAAAGTCTAAGATTGGCAAACACAAAGTGTATTTGAGTAGTCTAGCATTAGAATTATATGTTTGCTTACACCAGTTCTTTGATGTAATTTTTTTCCCCCAGAAAAAGTGCTTGTTTTCTTTTGGAAAGGTACTTTGTCTTTGGTAATATTGAGGTTTATTCATTAATACGGCAGTATTCTAGTTACCCTCACCCTTACTTCATGCACTTAGTGAGTTAATGGTACATCTGTGTCCAGCCTTAACTTCATTACAGTCCAAAAAAAGTACTTTTGTATATCCTGAAGGATAAGGTTCATATGTGTTTGTTTGGACTTTATAAGGGAAGAAAAAAATTAAAGTTCACAATGTATTTGCAAAACTAATATAAAATGATTAATTACAGTGGTTGGTAGTTACCTCATATATGTAATTCAGCAAGATCAGGAATTCACAGGTTAAAAGAGGGAGAAAGAAAGGCTGACATACAGAAACGGAAGAATGTTGTAATCCTGCTGTTGATGTTTCTATCTGAATCAAGCTGCAAGCCCACATTCGGGTGCTTTTTAATTGTTCGTTTGTGGACAGACTACTCCACAGCTGTGATATGGCTGATGTTTCCTTCAACTGTGAGAGACAGAGAGACCCATAGATTTTTGGTTTATATGAACCAATGCCTTGAGCCAGTGTGGGATTATTATGTGTGTGTGCGGTGGTGTTTGTTTTCTAACCGCAGTTAATGGATGCCTAGACTAAACTGTTTATTTCAGCATAGTGCATTCCTTTTCCTTTCAACGAGAAGACAATGTTACTGTGTGACAGGAAAGGAGCGTTGTTTTGACTGCTTTTGCAAGTTGAGGTCATTGTGGCTGTGGTTTGCCTAGTTTCTACAAATGAGATGTTATGAACATTTAAAAATAGTATCTGGTTATCTGACCCTTCTGGTTAGTGTGTTGGGAAAATAAAAGTCAGAATATAATGGAACAAAATACTGCAATTTTTTAAAACAAAGAATTACTTTTTTTTGTATTGCCACAAACATGCAACCTGTTGTGTTTTTTTTTAACGGCTCCTCATCTATAATAACAGGAAATGGTGGGAGAAATGTATTCCTTTTATAGATTTAGCATACTAGATATTATTAAGAATTAGTTTTCATTACTAATCTTCTGTCACTCCAGGAAAACATTAAATAAATGAAAAATCTTGTGTTTTTCTGATTTACCTTTCTCTAAACTCTTCTGAGAGTACATCTGTGTATCTCCTGACAAGGCTCTTGTTTTGGCAAATGTTACCTAATGATGTCTGGTTAGTATCATTATTTTTTTTTCCTCCTTAACAAAAGTGAGCCAAATGGCTCTTGTAGTTAGATCTGAAGTATTTATGTCCTGTTTTCCCTTTTCCTGAAAAGAAATGTGGAATTCAGTTTTGTAGGTGAGAAGTATTTTTGAGATATAGTCTATAGCCAAAGGAGGGAGGAGTCAAGGAGGAGGGGGATATCCTAAATCTCATATTCTCTCTTGTTTTGCATCCATGTAGTCTTACTCGGAAGTTTAGCTTTTCTTGGATTTATGTATTTATTTAGCACATGCTAATTGTCATAGCACATCTGTGTAACATTTTTGGTTTTATTCCCTCATGTCTTTAAAGCTGGAGTGCCTAATGCAGTTAGTAAGAGCTGGAGCTTCTGTAAATGCCAGTACAACCCGTTTTGCTCAAACACCAGCCCACATTGCTGCTTTTGGAGGACATCCACAGTGCCTGAATTGGTTGATCCAAGTGGGGGCCAACATAAACAAACAGGTATGGATTCATGTGTACTTCACCTATGCATATAGTTTTGGAAGAAGTGTCTTGATCCCTTTCTATGACATATGTGATCCTTACATTAACATACAGATACTTTATTTTTAACATCAGCTGAAGTCAAATGACTTAATTATTAGTTATAGACCTCTTACATTAGAGTAGAGATAGGACTAATAAATGTCCTTTAAGCTTCTAGGGGTTTGGAGGACATTTGTTTTAGGAATTGACATCTTGCTACTTCTTGAACAAAATGGTAATGCTGCTTTGGTATTGGCAGCATTAGCAAATATTCTGATATTGTAGTGCTGCTTTAGGGGCAAGAAGGAAGACTAGTAAGGAACATAATACGTACTAAATATGCTAAGAATTGGAAAATTCGCCATTACCTACAGAACCATGAGACCCTTACGGTGCTTCATGATTTAGTCACACATCTAACTAGTAAGGTCTGCTGTGGTTTATTTTAAGGTGCACATGGTTTTATGTTTTTTTTTCTTTTTAGATTATTTCCTAAGCTTTTCTAGTAACTTCTTGAAAATAGATCAGAAGCATGTACTTCACTAACAAAGAATGAATGGATTACTTAAAATTTTTTTTTTACTATAATTTTTCATTACTTTTACTGGGAGTATGTAATTTATTTGGTAGTAGAGAGTGCATAAATATAGCAAAATACCTGTAAAGAACTGTTTTACTCTGGTGAAGTAACAGAATTGGATGCTTAAAATCTATCATATTTTTGAAGAAAATGTTTGAAGTTCTGAATGAATCTATTATGTATGCTGGACATACATAACATATACCTTTTTAATGGTAATAAAAAGTATTTTTAGTAATATTCTATGAGAGTAATTGATAGTACAGCATATGCTGTTATTGAAAGCTGTGGTATAGCACAGCATCTGTAAAATGTCTGGCCTATTAAAAGTTGTATCATACTTTTCTTAAAATATTTAATGGCCAGACTTTGTTTTACATGCAGTAGAGTTAAGCTAAGTCTGCTGAAGAATTTAAACACTTGCACTTCTAGAGTTTGGTTCTTTTTTTTTTTAAGCTATGCAAAAATAAGAAATGGGGAAGTTTGTGTTGAGTTTTCAGAAAAGAAGGCTGGTGCATTGAGAACAGCTGTGAGACACCAGGAGAATTGTAGAAACAATGAAGGTGACTGGATGCAGAGGCTATAGATCGCATCTTCTCCTTGATACCTGACAAAAGTAACTTATGCAATAAGTTATTGCTGCATAGTGGTAGAATCTTCAGAAGAGAAAATACAAGAACTATAAATGCATCTGGAGACCAGGTAAGAATGTAAAGAAATGGTGATTAGAGAGGAAACATGGCATGCACAGAATAAAGATGTACAAATAACTGCTAAATGAGAAGAGAAGAATGAATGAAAATGAATGAATGAGAAGAATGAAAGTTTCCAGCTATGAGGATAAAGAGAAGAACTGACCAGTGAGGTTGAAATGGAGTTGAAGAACAAGCTTGCTGTCCCGGAACATGATGGGGGGAAAAAAAAATCACATGTAGTGAGTGAGGTTGTAGCAAAGAAGAAAGTAGCAGCTAGCCTCCAGAAGAAGAGAAGAGTGGAGAGATCTCTCCATGGGCTGAGGGCAACATGCAGATGACTGTAAAAGAAAGCAGAAGGCAGTATAATATGCAGTTAAAAGTGGGCAGGAAACTCATTCCAACTTAAAGAAGTCACCAAGGCAAGCCAGTGACTCGGGAGTCTATATTTTAGTGGTTTGTCAGTGGAGCAAATGGTCCTCCACAGGAGGAAGAGTAGTTTAGTTCTTGAGTTCAGATAGTATGATAGTATCTTATAGGCTTCTAAGGGCAGACTTAGGTACTGACAGGCCAAGGACACAACAGAGATGGGTACTGAGAGCTGACATTGTGAGCACCTTGTGTGTTGTTAATGGTAGGCTCAAGTTGCACTTGAATGTAGTAGCTTTTTTTTTTTTGCCCCCACAAAATACTAACTGAACATACAATTAGAGGCATTTCAGACTCAATTTGATGATAAAGTAAGATACCTGTGGTTAATTTTAAATAGTAGTAGAAACAAGAGTGTCTCTCAAGTTGTTTGTTAGGATGCAACTGGTCAGTCACACTGGTTTCGCATGCGCAAGCACTGAAAGCTAGGCAGTGTGCCTTCATGATACCTAAAGCAGAAAACTCATCCCACAGATAGTTGGATACATGGCTATGTAAAGCACAGTGCATGCTTTGCTTTCCCCAGTTCCTTCAGCTGTTTATTAAATTGCAGTCAAATTCTACTACTCTTGTTTGATTTAATTCCTTAAACGATCTTGGTTCCTTATTTAACTTGCAAGCACCTTCAGATGATCATCTAGGGCTTCCACCCACACTTTTGAGCTGTTGGAGCACTATTTCCTGATGTGTATTTTGTTTATTCCTTCCAGCTCGCTGACTGATGCTGTACTCCAAACAGACATAGTCACTGGCTAATGCTTGTGTGAGGACAAGTGTTCCATGGACACTGGATACAAAACACATGCTGAGAAAGATCTGGGAATACTTGATATTTAAAATAGTAAACTTTCCTTCCAAACTGACTCCTGGTCATTGGCTACAGACTAACCCATCACTTCTGGAAAAAGAAAAGGATAGCTTCTGAAAAGGAATCCACTCAAGTCTGTCAGTTTTAACGTAAACCTCCGGTACTCAGTAGAATTTGCATGCATGCTTTCTCATATCTGCCCTGAGGTATTGTATTGTAGCCCATGCTGCCTGCCCTAAAGTTTAGGAAAACTTAAAAATGTCTTATCTCCTTGCTGGTGACAACTGCCCAGGACACTTCTGAGGCAGCAGCAGTGAAGGACAAATGCTGAAAAGTGCTTGTCCCAATTGTCCTTTGCTCCCCAGATAAGTTTTCTGAGTATATCCTGTGATGCCTAGCCCTCTTATATAACTGTGTGTGCTGGCTAGAACCATCTCTATGAGCAGTGGGCAGTTCTTCCCCCCCCCCCAGCTCACCATAAAAAATGCACAGGAGGAAAGCTGAAGTGCCAAGCAATGGCCTGACTGTTTTTACCCAACAGTGAACCCAAAAGAATGTCCTGCTGTTTGGGTTTGGTTTTTTTTCAGTGGGCAGCGCCTGCTAATAGTTCTTAGTAATGTGACTCAGGACCTGCACTTGGCTGCCTGCCTGCTCTAGTTCACTGTAATAGTGCAAAGCAATTATGTTGCTACTTTTCCTGAGGATTTTTTCTGTTTTATCCTTGTCACAACGCAGATTGATTCTGGGCTGTTGTACATATTAACACCAGATAATCATGAGTACTGTTTGATTTAGCTGTTTAGTACTGTTTACTGTTAGCTTTCATTTAAATACTTTTTTCCCTCTAGCCGCAGCCTATTAAATATGTCTGTTGTATGTTGCCTGTGTTGATTGGCCAAAAAGTTTTGTGTGGCCTGTCCTAAAGAAAAGGGAAAAGAAATACTGCATCCTTACAAGTGATACAACTTAATTTTCATGCAGTCAGTTATCATCACATGGCAGTGATGGCAGATTTAGGAGGGTTAGATTACCCATACTAGCAAGAGCTGTAAACGTGCTGATATACTTGGTGGGGAGGAAAAAAAACACTCATTATTTTGGTTTGTTATAGTTTTGTATTTTAAACACCAATTTGGACTAAATCCAGATAGGAATATCCCATCAGTTCTCATTTGCACTCAAAATTCAGAAGGAGAAACAATCACAAATTCAAAGCATTTTTAGCAAAGAATGAGGAAAAATACTCAGTGTTCTTTAGTTTCTGCTTCCTAGCTTCAGAAAGGGTGCTGAGTCTAAGACATCTGAGTAGCTTCTGGAAATGTGATCATCTGATAGAACTTGAAATTCAGTCAGTTGAGTTAAGGAATTGGGTTAGTTTGTTTCTTATCAGGTAAAATGGTGCTTCTCTATCTTAGTGAGATATCATTGGAAGTGTTTTACAAGTGCTTGCAGAGTGTTGAGGTTTAACCTCAGTAGATCCCTAAGCACCACACAGCCACCTCCTTGTTCCCCCCACTCAGTGAGTTGAGGGGAGAATCAGAAGGGAAATGTGAGAAAACTGATAGGTTGTGATAAAGGCAATTTAACAGGTAAAAAAAAGGAAGAAAAGAAAAACAAATCCAAGAAAAATCAAGTGATGATAAAAGCCTCACACAACAACCAGAAAAGCTTAGTTGCTCACCAGTAGCTGACTGATGCCCAGCCAGTGCCCAAGCAATGACAGCCCTGGCAAACTTCTCCCCCCACCTGCCACAGCTTCTTTTGCTGAGCATGATGTTATATGGAACAGGATAATCCTCTGGTCAGTTTGGATCAGTGGTCCCAGCTGTGCCATGTCCCAGCCCACTCCTAGCTAAGACTTTGGATTTGTGCCCAAAGCCATGTTTTTAGTACACCAAAAAACCTTACTAGCTGCTCTGAAGAAAATTAACTCTGTGCCAGCTAAAACAGTACAAATAGTTGAAAGTTTTCAGTGTAAATGTGTATGGGAGCTTTTTATTTTAAAAACAAATATCTGCAGGTAAGTTGGTTTTGGATTTTGGGGGGGGAGGGGGCTGGGTTAGGTGGTTTTTTTTGTTTGGTTTTTTTAATAAATGGAAGGGGACTAAAGGTACCAGTGAGCAAAATTACCTGAATCATATCCAGGGACTTGGAACTTGGAGAACAAAACGGAAAATGTCCTCTGAATTCACCAGGAAGATCCTCAAGCCAACAGAAGTTTGGGTCCCAAAAAGACAGAAAGAGGGAAAGTGGAGTAAAAAATGGCTTTGGAATGAACTGAAAAAATACCCACATCTAAAAGAGACCTGGGAATAAGCAGCAAGTTTAAGAAAAGTATTTAATCAGTAGAGGAAATGTCTTTTGAGGTTAAGCAGCATAGTGAGGAATTGCAAACTGATTAGTCAAGCTGAGATAGATTTACTGATTAAAGCAAAAAAAGCAAAAGACTCTTCAGCCACATAAATAGAAATACAATAAGGAAGGAAGCCAAATACTTATTCAGTAAAATGAAAGAAGTCAAAGGTAATCTAGACATGACCCCAAGGTAGAGAAGACTGCCCTGTCTTTGTGAAAGGATAGCCATGCTTCTCCAGGGGAAACGAAGAAGGTGTTGATCAGAGAGTTGCAAATAATGTGTGTCTAATGCTTCATGACTTTTTGTCATTTCTTCAGGAGTACTGTACACAAAATACTTAGTTTCCACAGAAACAAATGTGTTATCTTGAATGCTAAATTAATGAAACTTAATTGGCATTTCTGCTTATTTATTTATAGTGTGACTTCTAGATAGTGAGACAAGTGTTAGAAGGGTAAATGGGACCTTGACAAGTTCTGCTCTTGGTATGAAAGACCAATACAAGTTATTGATGCTTCCCTTCCTGCAATATTACTACAAAAGGGATTATATCAGAGTGAAGCACATATGGGAAGTGTGAACAATTTAAAGTATTATGAGGTATTGACAAGGATAATTAGGACTTTGTAGAGCCCCTCAAAATAACTTCTTTTGCTCTGCATTATCAAAAAAATATGAAAATGTGCCAGCAAGCTAGACCCTGAACTGTTCTCAGAAGCTTCTTGGAAAAAGCTGTTACTTTGTTTTTTATTTGGTCACATGGATTCCAGTTGTTGAATCAAAACAGAATTGTTCTGATGCTCATACAGAGCACTTTAGTTTCCTTTTTGGATGTGTTGAAAAATAAGTAAATTTAAAAGCCATTTTTTAGTGGCCTATAATTTTTTCCTTTCAGTCTAGCTCATAATCCAGAGATAATTTCTTAGTAGAGCTAGGAGAGTAGTTCAGAAACTGTTTCAGTGCCCCTTAGGAGAATGTCAAAGGAAGATAATAGTAATGATGGCTGAAATTTAGGTGCTGTAATTAAAAGGAATGCTATAAAAATCTAAATATGTGTATTCTGTCATTTTCTAAGTATTTTCTCAAATCCTTAGCTTTAGACACACGTGCTTTTCTGGGCCAGTGATTGAAAGCAGTCCTTCTCAAGACATATTCTCTTCTGTGATACTAATGTTCTTCCACTTGGCGATGGAATCTTTAGCTGCTACAAGCTTAGCTCATGCTAATGCAGTGGTGGAGTCCTTTTGCAAAGGTCTTTGCTTATCTTTTCTGTCTTTCTCCGCAGCAAGACTTCATACTGCAGTTCTCTAGGTCTTACTGTGGACAATATGCTAGTTTTATGGGGCTAGTAGAGATTTTTGTCATCTTTATCACAGGCATGGCTAGTTGAGCTGACTTTCCCTAAACTGAACCTCTTTTAACTGAGGGTTGGTTTTGTAAATACTAATGCTGAGCACAAGAGGCAAATTACTTCTTTTCTACACTTTTACCTCTTTAACAAAAAGGGGGAGAAGGGGCAGATTGGGAGGAGAAAACAATAACAGGATGGTGAATGAAAGACCGCTTCCATGATTGGAAAATTTATTACACTAGGAAGAAAATTTTTCAAGGTAAATTAGTGTCAAATGAATTTGCATGTATGACAGTTAATGTAATTGTATCCTCTTTTAAACTTCTCTGTCTTCCTGTTACTTCAGGAAAACTTATAAATAGGAGAAATTACATAAACTTCATTGGAAAGCAGTCTTCTATCCATCAGCTATAGACAGCCATTTTGGAAGGAGGGCTGTATGGCTCTTTTATAATCTCTAAGGAATTTTCTGCTCTTTTCTGTCTCCAAGCTTTGTCAGCCTCAGCAATTTTCCTTAGTTTATAAGAAAGTAAACTTTGTTAGGTACCATTATTGTTCCTTCCTGGGTGTGCTAGGTAGTTCATTGTTTGGCTGAATATCTATCTTAAGCACTGGTAAACTGGCTTACTCAGCGAATTTGTAACTCATTATAAAAATATTTTACCATGAAATAAAATTGGCAAATTGGAAATTGAGAGTACATAACACATAATCCAAAATTCATGTTCAAGTTATATTTACATGATCTAAAAGATGTGATTAAACTTCTCAAAAGCTTGGCAAAGAATTTAAAACTTTGGTACTTTGTATCTATTAAGGTGGTAGTATGATTATATTTTGAATATAATCACGTTTCAAATAGGGCTTAAGTATAACCAGTACTGTAGAGCTAGGCATGAACACTGTTGTGTGTAAAGACTGGTGAGTCAGTAAGGTGCTGTGTTAATTTAATATAGCTAGTGTTGATATTTTAATAAAAGAAACAGGGAAGCAGAACTGAGGCACATACAGTTAGAACATGTTTAATATTAGTCAAACAGACCAGTAAAGTCCATCAGAAGTTTGGAGAGAAAGAGGATGGGGAAGAAAACAAAAAAAATCTTTGCTAGCCACTGGAAATGTTAAGGATTGTGATGATTAAATCATGTTAACAAACCAATAACAATATTTACTTGCTACTTCAAGGCAGTGTTTCATTACAGATTCTTCTCTGTTGTTCTTAATACTGGTGGTTAATTGCAAGTACTGTGTTTCCTCTGCAGCCTGTAGATCACAATGCATGGAATTTACTTGCTGCTTGCTTGGATTTGTAAAATTGCTGTAGATTCTCCCTGTTGTGAAGACAGTTGGTAGGGAGCAGTTGCCTGAAAAGCCTCCCAGTATGTTTACACATAATGCAAAAAGACTAAATGATTGGATGTGCTGGTTAATACTAATAGAATGTAAATGCACAAAGAAAATCAGAAAAGACAAGTATGTGGGATGTGGGTCAATATTTATGTCTTGGGAGAGATCTGGCCTGTCCTATGAATGCTGGGCATACTTCTGTTACAGTAGAGTTCTGCATACATACTCCTCTCCTTCTGAGTACCAAGGGAGCAACACAGGACTGTCTGTGTAAGTGTATCAACCAGATCTGAAAGCAGTACGGTCCCACAAGCTCAGCCTTGCTGCTTCTGGGTTCAGGATGGCTTGCTCAGTCCAACAGTATTGGGACACAAAAGTGCTAGGAGATAAAGGGGTTAGAATAACTTGTTGCAGTGCTATATGTTGGGGGGGGTGGTTTAAGAAGTTTTGCTGAATATGGTTGCTGATTGCCTAGTTAGGCTTATCTTGTGAGTTAAATGCCCTTTGTGTTATTTCTTGCTAAATATCTAATGTACATGGCAGCCTACTGCAAACTTTAAAGTAATGATAAAGTACCTGATGTATTTGCTAGCTTATGTGTTGCTTTTATGTATCTGCTTTCTTAATTAAAGTGAGTAATGTAACAATAAGATTTTAATTTTTGGGAAGATAATGCTTGACAAAATGTAGTTTATCTTTACAGGATTATGTTGGTGAAACTCCTATTCATAAAGCAGCTCGATCTGGTAGTATGGATTCCATAAGTGCCCTTGTGGCTCATGGTGCGCAAATAGAGTAAGTGAGGTTTGGTTTTTTTGTTGTTGTTGATTGTTGTGTGTGTAGCTAACTAACTTAGACCAGTAAACATAGATACTAATTTCAGAAGGAAAAGTCAAAACAGCAGACACCTGATTAAAAGACAGCTAGACATGTTCAACTGTAATGAAGCCCAGGATGTTTTGCATGTCTAGTAGTAAAGATTATTTTATTTAAATTATAGCAGTGTACTAAAGTATTACAGCATTTATATCTGATACGTTATAATATTTATCACTCTTCTGTCAGATGACCCCAAATTGTACACTTTATTCAGCATGTAGTTATTTTTGCAACAAATCTACACCTTGCACTGGTGAATAAATATAGAAAACAATGCAAAAGCAAAATTATGCGCAAAACAGCAATTCACACACTCTTTGCAGTTAGTTTAATACTGTTTGTTAGTGTATTGTGTATTTGCCCTGTTAACTTTTTTCTTTAAAGGTTTATGTACTGCAAAAACATTCAGAAAGCTCACAAACTTTTGCAACTTACAGCATGGACAAAATGGATGCAGTTTTCACCTAGAAATGTTGAGTATAAGCTCTATGGCTTATAATAATGTCAATACTTAAGCAATTTGTTTTAATTAGCACTAGCTTTATTATCTGAAATGGTAACTAGTTATTGTATTTTAACCTGCAATATGAAACTGAAGTTGTGAGTGAAATAAGAATCATTTAGTTAATTTCCTGTTTTACCCTTTGGTTTCCATCTTACTGTTTTTGTAATGCTGCACTGATAAATATACCATAAAATATAACTCTTTTCAGTGGTGTCATAGCATATTCAGGAAATACACTACCTTTTAAGTGAATAGTAGTGAACAAATTGCTTTATATGAAGGGATTGCTTCACAGAAAAATTAAATAAGCTGTCTCAGTTATTGACAAGATCATGAAATCAGTCTTAAATTTATAAATTCCCATTTTGCTCTCACTTTCAGATATTTTAAAGATAAACTTGGATTTACATTTTACTGTGGAATTGAGCAAACCTTAATTATCATCATCAATTAGTATATAATCTTGTGGTTTTTACGAAGTAGGCAACCAAAAGAGAAGTTGTGGAACTGCATAAACCATGTGAAGTGAGTGATGTCTGCCTTTGACCAAAGCTATTTACAGCAGAAGTAGTGTAGGTTTATAGCAGTTTTAGTGAACAGGAAATAATTTGAATTCTCAGTTTTTTAACTTTTGAATTCCATCTATGTTTCAGTAGACTAGATTTGTCACAAGTTTTATACGTTATTAAACATCAGATTCTATCCAGGAAATGGTGAAATCAGTGATGCAAATGCAATAAGCTTGTGGAGCAACCCATGTTTAGTCATTTAGAGGATAAGGACTTGGCCTTGTCACCTGAGAGAAGTAGCTATTGACTGATAGGAGTGAGGATTCTTTTTCCATAGAATCCGGTTTCCAGGCTCAGTATGTTAAATTAGGCCAAATCAATGTATGTGCTTTTGACATTGGTTTATTTTGAGTCATCTGGGTTTGAAAACTGGCCCCATATTAATGGTTATGTTGATTTTCTGATTTTTGTAAAAACTTAAAAATGTAGATGCTCTGAAAGTTTTGACTCCTTTATTTTATGGCTCCAGTTAGAAGAAAAGGAGAGGGATTTTAGCCATAAAATTGAGTTCTAATTTGTGTATTTTAACTGAAATGATAATTAACTGTATAAGACCAAGTCAAGACTTTTATTCAATACAGACCTAAGCACTATTGCTGATCTGTAGTGATGACGAATAAGACCTTTTTATTTTTACTGGGATTAGATCTTTTAATCCAGTTTTTTCTTTATTTCTTCATATAGTTGTGGTATCGAAATCTAGTTTTGTGAAGATGCAGAGAAATGTCCCTTATGTCTGTAAATAGTCAAATATACTATTTTTACATGATATTTATTGTATACATCCAGAATTCACCATCCCTAGTTTTTCTAGCCAGTAGAAGAGGGATGCTATTACACAAACACTAGTAATGAGTAGTGTAACGTTGCAAGAAATGTATTCTTAATAATGACTAATTATTGAAATACTGCTGTTAAAATGAAGCAACTTGGACTAGTGTAATCTTGATACCAGTTTCTACTTTATTCACTCCTTTGGTTATATTGGAAGCCAAAGAATATTGACAATAGTCCAGTTAAGGGTAAAAGTAAGAATTTTTAGTTTTAATAAAATGGCCTCACTTGAATTGTTCTGGTTTACTTTATGTCAGGCTTGTTAGTGTATTGCTTTTACAGAGAAAGATAGTATGTTGCAGCCTCTAAATTTCATTAAGCTGTTGCATTGTTTTCCTAATTGATGAGAGAGAATTTGGGTCTCTATTCCTGTGTAAATTTTTAATAATATTAAAAAATAATAATTGTACCCTAGTGAAAATATTTTGATTTTTTTTGTGGTATTTACCTTTTCATTTTAGCTGAAGCATATTCTGTGCACAGTATGTCCTACAGCCATAAAAATGGTTGCTCCACTAACTATGATATTCATGGACCCTTGAAGAGGGGGAAGCAGGTGGTCACAATGTCCTCATATGAGTGAAAAGGTTTGCTGTGTAACTGACTTTTTAATGTGGATAGTACCTTTTAAAGTATCCATAACTGCTGGATTTTCACTAAAAAGCATATTTATGCAATTTATGTATGGTTAATTGTGTATTATTTATTATGATGGTGACAGACAAGCGTCCACATCTTTTTATGGAGGAAAAGCCTTCTTGGTGCCATGTTTTGTTTTGCTCTGTTACACTATTTTTTAAATGCTGTGTATTAATATACTTATATAGATTGCATCACAGCATATATAAAAATATAAAATTCAGCTGTAAATACAGGACAGTGTTGAATCAAAAAAAGAATAAGCAGATGCAGGTGTTAATTATCCTGACTTGAACTTCCTTCATTTCATGTCCATTTGCATTCAGTGCACTTGAGCATTTTGTCCACTTATTTCTGAATAAAAATTCTTCTGCAATTCTCAGTTAAGCAGTTGTGTACTCCTTAGTGTCTTGTTTTAGAGCTAAGAGGGAAGTTTCAAACACTGTATTATCCTGGGATAGAGAGGTGTAACTTGTGGAATGGCATGTGGTTTGGTATGCAGCCATCCAGTTGCACACAAGTATTTGCCTGCTTTATTGATCAAGGTTCTTGAATAGTACCATAGGAAAACTTTTTATTAGTCTGCCAGAAATCTTAAGGTTTTGGGGGAAATTGGTTTGTATACCATGATGGGATGTTACAAGACCCCAAAGAGACACTTTCTTTCCAATTTCTTATACTCTGGTCTCCAGGTTTGAGGAGAAGAACTGACATCACTGGGATAAATATACCAGTACCTCTGTTTGTACCAGATGACATATCGTGGTGTTGATCTGGTTTGGGCAGACACTTCAGCCACGTTCTCAATAAAGCTGTCTGGCATTCATTTGAGTGTGTAAATTCACTCTTCCTATAATGCCAGAAATGTCCTGTCACTGGTATTGAGTTTTTCAGCAAAAATTTTATTCTCATTCTTTGACAGTGGCTTAATTTTATTTCTGTGTTGCAAATTCACGTGTCACAAACTGCATGGTGTTGTTTAAAAAGGCATCATTAATTTCTTTTTTCTTCTTCACAGCTGCTCTCCAAACTTCATAACAGAAATCTATCTATTCTGAGTTTTTTAGTGGATTAGCCCTTTGTGAAATTCTTGTTTCTGTTTAAAGTGAAGTCTGTTTCATGTTTTAGTTGTGATCACTTTTCTGATAGCTTTTGTTCTCCTCATTTGTACTTTTGAGATTTCTTAACTTTCTGAAAACTGGTCATCTCTAGTGAAGAGACAGAATAGTAGTGATCTGTGGATTTCATGATGACAACACAGAAATCGGCCATTCCCTTGTGATGTAAACCCTCAGTTCCTTTTCAGTCTGGAGGGGAAGCTTACATGGCCTGTTGTCTTGAAGGGTGTCAAGGTTCAGAGATCTGCATTAGTTTCCAGATTTCTACTTGATTTCTTAAAATCTTAGCAGCTACTTGCAGGTTTTTGATGTTTGCTTGTTTCTCTTGCCTGGCTAACTTAACTACTGAACTTCTAATATTGAAGTGCAGTCCCTTTCTGGTGTCAGTGTACCTGTGAAGTGCCATGACTGTGTCATCTTTGGCTTCAGAAGCTGCACTGCTACATGGGCTCAGTGTAGAAGAGCCAATCTCCTGCTTTCTTACAGTCATTAGCCTCATCTCAAGAACAGTGCTTCAGGTTCTTACTGATCATTTGTCTGAGAATAGGACTTAGGTGCTTTTTCAACAGAGAGGTTCTTATCTGTTAATTAGTATATTAATGCTTATATAATATGTTGGGTACTTTTCAAACTTGGACCACTTCATACAAAATTCTTATTGTTAACCTGATTGCCTGCTGTCCAGATAGCAGTTAAACTGCTGGATTAATTACTGTTGTTGCATTATTAGTCTGTGCTGTATAGTTGAGGAAGCAAATGTGGCAGTTCTTGTTTAATTGTACATAACAAGCATTTTAAGGGCCATCACTGTGGTATTCTTGTAGTGACCATTCTGCAGTACAGGGGTATACACGTTAGAATTTGTTCTGCCTTTCCCACTTTATAAAGATTTTGACAGAAAGGCAAATTCCAGGTGGCATGTACATTTCAGTAGTGAAACACTAATTCTGCAAAAAAATTGCAAGGAAAGCCTGGTAGTTTCTTACGTTTAGTTTCTTACTTGATTGCTGTGATTGTAGAAGAACTTTAAGTGGCTTGTAGGAGCTTGTGACCATGAGGTAAGGTAGTAATTTGGGTTTAGTCTCAAGAAAAGATTTTGAAATACTGAAGTAGAATGTATATGCCTGGATAACTGATAAAAAATGAGAGAGACTCAGTCTTAGAGTAAAACAGCGTGGAAACCAGTAGTCTTCACAGTTACAACTTTTTCAAATAATTGCAGGAAACTGAGGAAAACTCTTACCACTGAATTTGTGTTCAATTTGAATGTGGATTATTCTTCATGGGTGTGGAATAACAACAGTGGTTACTGACATCAGCTCTGAAATAGTGCAGAATTATGAGAGGTTGTGCTTCTTATGAATAAAGTAAAGTCCATCATTACTTTATGACCTTTCTGGAACATACAGAGGAAGGTCACAAAATACGTGTGAGCTTGATGGGATAGCTTATTCTTCAGTGAAAAGCCTCATAGCACTGGTTTCTTGGCTTTTCTTCAGTCAAAAGGAGCTGGATAAAGAACACTGAAGTGTTACCAAGACTTTTTTATGAGGATATCTCAGATTTCTGACAGGAATGTTTGGGGTTTTTTGTTGGCAGTGGTCTGCCTTCACTAAGATACTGTGCTGATGTTCACTTTTTCTCTAAGATAAGCTATTCTGTTGCTATTCTGGCAACAGATATCTGGGTGCAGTTAAGTCAGGGGAAGAAACCAAAGCGTTATGAAGTGGAACTTGGCCAGAGTTACAGTGAAAGAAACAAATGCACAGTATATTCCCAAATATAATAGTCTGTATAGTTCTGATGGTTAGTCCAGACGTTGGTGGTGGTCATGTACAGGTGCTGTGCTTGATCTGTACAGGTGCTGTGCTTGATCTGCCAATACACTTTGACTAGATATGTGATGAGAGAATTGTTGATTGCAGCGTTTGCTTTAACCTGCTGTGTTGGTTTGGGTTTTGTTTGCTGATCTAGTTTGTCTTCTTAGTAAAGTTGTTCACAGATCAGCTAGTACCTCTGTACTAGTTGTACAGTTAGTTGTGTAGCTAACCAGCAGGTAGTTGTGACGTGGCCCAGAACATGTTCAAGTTAGTCAGAAAAGTTTTCTAATGCGTGTCACGTGTCACCTGTTACAACCGGTAGCATGTGCTTAACAACACTAAAGAGCTTTGGCAGCTGTAATTAAGGGAAAATGTTACTCTGCAGCTTCATTCTCTTTTCTTGAGGTGGCTTGTCCATGATAGATAAGTTTTCTTTTAAATGGAGGAAAATCTAAGTTTGAAAAACTTTCTTGTGAAGCTTGTTTCAGGTGGTTTTATGTACTTCAGCAGTTTCTTAATCCAAAAGGTCTTTTGTCTACTTGAATGAGAGCGTCAAGTTATTTTTGTCACAAAAAAAAAAAATCATGTAGTTCAGTAATCTCCCTCTATTATGGGAAAATAATTAATCCATCTAATACTTATTGTCCTTTCACTCTTGATTTTCCTCCCCCCTTTTGGCACAAAAATACCTTAAAATTAATTTACCTCTTTTCTTCAGTTTTATTCACAGGCTTTCACTGTCCATGCTTTTTGTACTGAATCACTTGAACTTTATTCCAAGTTTAGCACATCTGAGAGAAGCTTGCTTTTTTCATTTTTCTTATTCTAAGCTATCATTGGTTTTCAGTTGCTATGTTGAGGAGAAATAACATCATTTTATTTGCTGCTAGAGGCATCTTGACCGAATCTGTATTGCAAGATTGTTTATCTTTTCAAGTCAGAGTTTGCAATGAACCTTTTCTTCATAGTTTTCCATAACATTTTATTCATTGTAAGCAACTTTATCTGCAACTCCTTCTTGGTTTCTAGAAACATCAAAGCAGCAGCAATGATAATTCTCATTGTCATAAGGTTGGCTGGGTAACTCTTCCCTTTAAAGTAGCTGCAGTACTATAAAGACGCTTATTTGGAATTCATTTTTGCCAGTGATCTGGGAAATATTTTCATTTTAATAGGAAAGGTCTTCTATGCTGTATTGCAATCAGACTGTTGTTTTGAGAGCTACCATAGTCTTTCATACTTTCCCTTTGTCAGTTGTATTCAGGAGTCACTTCTTACATAATTAAATAGGAATTTAAAAATATTTTTGCTTGCTGGTACCAGACCAAGTCAGACAGGCCTATATTATTGAGGCAGAAGTTTACTTGGAAATGTGAATATTTTTTACAAAAGATACTGTAGATCAAAGTCTTCATTAAAGCATATAAATGGGAATACAGATACAGCATAAATCACCACCTGATGGTCATGCTTGTGGTAATTCTAACATTGCCTACCATAGTTAATGAATTCTTTCTTCTGCCAACGTTTGTTTAGTCATGAGTTAAAGTATCTAGGAGCTAATTATGGCTGCAGAATTTATAGTTCACCTTGATTTTTATGTGGAAAAAGTGGCTTCATGTAGAAGAGTTCTTCTCTCCAGTATATTCATGTTGTTATGAATTTGGAGGATGTTCATAGAAACTCTACCACTGTTATTAAAAGTCTAAAACAATTTCAACTGCCAAATGCTTTGTTGTGAAATAAAAACTTGGCACCAACTTGTGCTTTTGTAGAAGCCCAGTGTGTAATTCTAGCATGAAGTTTTATAGCTGTCCCCAGCAGTGACACACATCTGTTTAGTTAAGAGTATTTTTCTCTTGGTATCTGGGAAGAAAAAAAAAAAGTTTGAAGCTATTTCATAACTTCTGTATTTGGACACCAAAGGGTTAAAACACTGAAAGTTTAGTATTTTAAAATCATTTTGCTTTAGAAATTTTAGACTAGTATACTGCTGTTTATATAGGAAACGTTTTTTTCTCATTGTGGGCGTTTTAGTATTCTGATCTTATTTTTTTTCTCTTTCTTCTTTTGTTTTGTTTTAATCCTTGTATCTGCTAATTTTTGTATAGGAATAGCTACTAATTCTTTTGAGATACAGCCTACTAAATTTAAATAATTGAAGCCATGAATTGACCGGTAATTTTAATCCATTCTGTATAAATTTCAGTGAAGAACTGACAAATTGGTTTCAGGATGAAAGTAATAATGCTTTAAAAGGCATAAAAGGCTTAGTATCTTGTTGTTAAGGTGGTCACATGGTAATGGCTTACATATTGAATAATGTGCTACAGCACTTTATGTATGTTAATGTACTTTTAATCTTAATGTTGCCTGCAAATATGTGATCCCTTATGATATAAGTTTCCTGTTTATGCACCATTGCCCGTTTAAATCAAACAGAAGATTCTGAAACTGTAAAAACTACACATGTCAATGTTTTACAGCTACGTAATTCGAATTGACTTGATTTTTTCAAGTAATCCTAGAAAGGGGGAGCATTCCATATAGAAACTGCTGAAACTGCCACAGGTGCTTCTCCGAAAACCTTACAGTTGTGGCATTGAATGTTCAGTATCGCTTCCTTTCTGCACACAAGGCATACTGTTGAGGTATTTGTTGCGGTGATTGGTTTTAATGCTAATCTAGGAATTCAGATATAGAATCTATAGATTTGCATGCTTTGCTTACCCTAATTTACAGTTATCTACATTTTTATTTGTAAACTAACAATAGATAAGTTGAGATCAGTAATTTTTAACAGATATTACATTGATATACGAAAACTGTGGTTTATTTTCTTAGATTGTCGCATGGCATTAACAAAAACACAGTGAGCTGTAGGCACTGTAATCACTATTTCAAATTAAACATTTAGGAGATTTTTTTTTACATATATGAATGTTTTTTCAAAAATATTTATTGTTGACTTTTTGTAGCAAATGTTTGTTTTGTTTTTCAAGGTATGTGACATTATAAGTGGAAGATACTGTATTTCAAATGTTAAAAACACAGCTTTTTTTTCCACCAATGAGTATGAAAAAGGAACAACTGAAGCAACTTAGAAGCAATTTTTTTAAAAATAAATTCAGTATAATTTAGAATCCAATGCAAGAAGCACAAGTCTTTGTTTTCTTTATACAGATCTTTTGAAGAGTAAATTTTGTAAGTTATCCTGAAGCAAATCTTTCCTGCATATAGATATTTAAACAATTCTAGGTTTTTAGTTGTTGGGGTTTTTTTCCTCATGTTTTTTTTTTAATTATTCCTGACTTAACCATAGTGGAAGTATCTTGATTATGTTTTGAGAGCTTGCATCAGATTTTTTCCTTCCTTTAGTGAACTTCTGAAAACAACAAATTGTGGTTAGATTGAAATAATAGAAACATCCTGCTAAATAAATCTAAAATGGAAGTAAATTTCATGTTTCTATACACCAGTCCTGTTTGGTCAGATAATACATTTGTCTCTTTTGGTTTTGAACAACAATTGAGTTGCACTGCCACCCAACATTTTTGAAAATGCTTTTCAGAAGAAGGAAATACCTAAACATATGCTTCATCAGTGTCCTCTTTGTAGCTGCTTTAATTTGATTACCACGACTCTCAGATGAACTCAACCTTTAGAATGGGAGTTCAGATGATGTCAACCAGAGGAAGAAAAATGGAAATTTAAAAAAAAAAAGTCTTCTTCATAACAAGATTAGTCCGTTTTGAAGACTTCCTGTGGACATCACTTGATGGAAGAAGAAAAATTTGTTCTAAGAGTGTTGTTTTAAGCACTGTTAGGTGTGTGAATAAATATGTATGCAAAAGTCAGAGCTTTAATTCAATATATCAGTGCACGTGTTGAGTTTATTTATAAAACACCTGTCACTACACAACAATTCAAGTCTCATCTGTCAAGGAACTTCAAGATCACCTACTCATCCATATTCAGACTTCTGTCAACTTTTCTCGTGGATTTTTTTCCATTTAGAATAACTTTATAATACGAAAATGTATCCTTCCAGTTACATTTGTCTTTCTTCTTTTGCTTTGGAGTTAGCATCTTATGCTTCTGTACTTTGAAGAAAACAAAATGTCTTTATTTCCAGCTCCTGGATTTTAGCCTACAAGAAGGCTGAGGGTAAATAATATCATGCTTCATGATTCTAATTTGTTTCTATTAATAAGAATTACATGGAAACAGTGAGTAAACTGTAAAGCAAAAAAGTGCTGCCATGTGAAAGAACCTTAACAGGACTCAGTCATTTTTCAAATACTTGAATTGCTTTGGAAAGGATGCAAGGTATGTGTTTTCTAAACATGGAGTGGATTGACTTTCTGACAACTTACCAAAACTGTGTTTAGCCCTGGGCAATGTTAAGTAAGGAATTTTTCTCCTGTTTGTCAGTTCAAGCCTTCACGTGTGTTCCTGTCTGGAGTAGGTGCCAAAAAGGGAATGATATTTTCAGAGCTTTACTCTTCTTTCTTCAGTTTTTCCACCTATTCCTGAACTGGACTGACCTTCAGTCAGAAGGTTTTTGACTTTTTTTCTTTTTTTTTACTAAAGGGAAAAGGAATTAAGTTTTTGGAGCACAGCTGTCCAATTTGACAGTAACTAGGCCAGCCTAGTCAATGAATATACTGCACCAAGTCAATGAATGCTGTTTAATAAAGGCTGACTAATTGTAAAACACATGTAACTTTTCAAGACTTATTCTGATTTTATTATTTACAACTTTATTGCATCCTTCTGTACCTTCCATGCTGGTAGGTTCTTCCTTCATAAGATCATCTTTGAAAAATGCCATGTGTGTAGCTTGCTATTTGTCTTGTTTCAGCTAGGTAGTCCCTACCTTAGAGAAAAACCTCCAAAAGCAACATAAGCTTGTCCTCAAGTTTGGCATATTTGTCAGGGGGAAAAAAGGTTAAAAAAGCCAACAACAAACCCTACATAACAAAAAACCTGCAAGAAATTTCTGCACTCATTTTTGAATTCTGAATAACGGAGTTACAGAAATAGAGCTGTTGTATCTGCTGTATGATTAGCAGTGACAAAAGGACAGCTTACCTGAAGGTTTATGTCAAATGTGTGTTCCAAGCTTCTTTGGAGTTTCCACTATTTCAAGGTGTTTAGGGTAAAAGATGAATGCTAGTACTGAAGGGACTCTTAACTTATTAAAGAAATGGAGGATGGGTGGAAAAGAATTTTTTTCAAGAAACATAACATTTGAGATAGTTCTGTCCATGTTGTCCAGTGGTTTACATTTTTTCCCTGCTGTTTTTCTTTCACAGCCCAGGTCTTGAAGTTACTTTCAGTTATAATATCCTTTACCTATTCTTTTTCTTTATGTCAGCATCTGTGAGAAATGAAGTACCTTTCAAGCAAGGGACACCTAATAACTGAAGTAGTTGAAAATTTACTTGAATATAGTGATTATCTCTTTGAGTTTTCTGCTTGTTGATTTTTTAATTTATTTATTTTTTAACCACACAGACTGAGCCAAATAAATCTTCAGTTACTATTTCTCCTTTTCACTTGACAATCAGTTTACTTATAATTGTGGTTCATAACCAAGGGCTGACATAGGAATTGTGCATAAGAGTTTGAACTCCTCTTAGCCGTTTCTATTTTTGTCCTTGTAATCTATACTGTACTGTGTACAGTAATGACATTTACATTCTTAGCTCTTGGGCTAAGTTCAGGTAGCTGCTTCCTTTTCAGCCATTGGCAACATTTGAGACAGACCATGCACTGCACATTTAGTAATAGATGTGTTCCCACTTCCTTGTAACTTCTGCTGGAACAGGGTGGTTCTGCTCCAAGTCCAGGTTGGTGCTTTTAAAGAATGGTCTAATAGATGTCTGAGCTTTTTAGTTCATTCAAGTACTCCACAGTTTCTGGGAGGATTGTATTACACTTTATTTTTCTGTATCACACTCAGAATTCTTAGAGTGATGACAGTATTTCTAAATTATTTTGGAAATGCATAAAGCTATTCTAATCTGGTAAAATCCTGTGATATCTTTTAAGAGTGTTTTCTCTCCTACTTTGTTCCTAGTTGAGTTAGGTTTTTCTCTTGGATTACTTGCATTTTGTTATGATATATATAACATGTATAATATAGCATAGCTAGCCCTTGCTACCTTTTGTGTTCTCACTGACAGATTTTTCCTCCTAGAGAAGACTAGAAAAGTGAGCTAAGGAAATAGGTCTTTTTTATCTTTCTAGCCTGGTTTTGAGGAAGTGACAGAAAGTTTCTTCAGAATTTGTCAGCTTTTCGTCTTCTTCTTCACATTATTATTGAAATGCAAGCCAGTTAAGCTGAAATTTGAAAGTATTTGAAAGTAATCAAGCTTTGATTAAAATAATTAACAGCGACAAGTGGATATATAGAGAAGATACTCAAATTAGTGTTCTAACTGTGAGGGAGCAAAGGGAATTTGACAGTTGTGTTCTCTTTCTTAGCATTTGACCTAAAGGTTTCTGGAGTCATCCAGAATCCATAATCTCCTTTTATTTGATTGAACTTTTTTCTGTTTTTCCACTACTAACTTCTGAACACAGGACTTTCTCTTGAAATTGATAAGCTAAATTCAGGTTAGCACTTACAAGAAAGGTTTCTAAACTCTTAGAAGCAAGAATGTTATATCCAGTGGGCTTGAATCCACTAAAAACCTATGCAGTGCTTTCAAACTACTTCTGTAGAACAAGTACATCTCTGTCTCCCTGTTAAGAGTCATCTCTTCAAGATGGGACAGATCTTAAAATATCAAAGGTCATTACATTTTAAAATATGACAAAATCTTTTAAGTTCATTTATTTTGTGTCTGGGAAACATAATTACTCTTTCCTAGAGTTTGGTCATGTAGCCTTACACACTTGGATCGTTGTACATCTCTAAATGCCTCTGGCATCTCATATTGACGTTCCTTTGAGGAATAGTTACTGAACTGTAGTCTGCCTTACAGTCAACTTTTCAAAGCAGAGTTATTTTTCAATAATATTTGCTAAGTAATAGAATTACTGACTCCTTGAAGTTTTATTAAATTAGGCGGTCATTCAATACCATATTGTTTGTGTCATTTTTATTTTCATGTATCTTTAATTTGCTCTTGCTTAGATCTCCTTTATTATTCTTTGGAGGCTTGCAAATTTAAAACAGATTTTAGAGAACTGAGCTATTTTTTTTTACCAAAACAGATCTGTTGAAATTTCTGTTTCTCCAGCTGTAGTTTCATTGTATTACATCTGTATGCTGCACAAGTAAATCAGAACTACTAAAAGCATTGAATGTTAGCTGAGACCTCAACAAACCACCTGATTCAGCATGGGAAAGGATTGACTGTATTTTGCAGAATTTCTGAAATCATAGGCTGCTCTTAAAATGAGGAGAGAAAGAGACACCTCTCAAGATCCAGCAACATTTATACTCTAGAACTTTCTCCTGATGCCTCTCTTTAATTAGCCTTTGTTTGTGTTAATCCCATTCTTATACTGCCTGCACTGGATGGACAGAAGATCCTCTTTTGCAGCTGTCTTCTGGGTATTCAAAAGTAATACCTCCACCTTGAAGTTTCATTTCTTTTGCGTAACTAGGTTTTTCAGTCTTACAGAGTCTTACTTGTTAGACCACTCTTGACAGCTGTTCTCTGGATTCTCATTAGTAGTCCAAGTTAGTGGTGACTTAGAATAGTGTAGTATGGAATGAAATTAACCCTGGTCTAGCCTAATAGGTTTTGTGATTTTGTAGTATTTTGATTTATCCATTTATGGAAATAGTCTTGCTGCAGTAGGCAACTTCTAAAGTCTCGTTTTTATAGCAAATAAGTTACAATGATCTAGGAAGCAAATCTGGGTTTTGTTCTTTGGTTTCTTCATATGAGCTGGATTGAGTTCTTTTCTATTCCATATGAGTTTCAAGAGGATCGGGTCTGTTAAGCTCCTGAATTCTTCTTCTGTTGGCTGGTCTGTTTCTGGATTTTTAAGTAATGGACTTGTCTAAACTATTGAAGCCAAGAAACAAAAGTTCAGTTTTTCTGACTAGTTACATCTGTCTAAAAAGGCAGAAAAATATTATGAAAGATTGATTAGCATCTGTTGCTTCGCCATCTAGTTTTGTAATTTCTGGCCCTCTTATCTCCACTTTTATGCTCTTCCTTATGAAGTTAGCCTAAATTTATAAGCACAAAATGTACTGTATGTTTGTGTAAATGTATGTGATATAGAGCACTTCTTCAGATTAAACTTCTACCTCTCTACATGTCCTCCATGATTTCATTTATAATCTCCTTGTATTAGAATATTCAAAATCAATGCCATTCTCTCATGCACAGAAAAGTCTTGATTCAAATTAACAAAGCAAGTCCCAGTACTTATGATGTCACACACTTTGAAATGAGAAACAAACCAGAAACAAAAGTATAAGCAAAGCATAACTAAGTATAGCATCTTTATCTATCTATCTCTTTCTATATATGTATATATTTTGTTGTTAGGAAGAATAGTGTTGTTGTTGTTACTTTAGAAACCAGAATGCCATGGACAATTGCCAAGTCATTTTAAGTTTGTTTGAGTATTTGATCTTTTGCTCACGTTAAAGCAATAGATTGCAGAATAAAATGCAGAAGATGGTAAAATTCAACACTTAATTAGTCTGAAGTTTATGTAAAGATCAGATACTTCAGACTACTTTAGAATAAAGCATTTTGAGAAGTTTAAATAGGAAGATGGTTTAAGGCACATAGTATATTGATTTTATTTAACAGTGTATTGTCTCCCAAATTTTGCTTAGATGCCAGATATATGTGCAAAAAGTAAAGTTAGTTATAAAACTAAGATTAATAACTAATTTCTTAATGGAAATTTGCTAAGTGTATGTTTTCTCTCATCACCTGCAGATAGATAGTAAGGGCAGCAGCAGCAGCAAGCTAGCGTGATGAATGAGTGTAATTCAGTTTCTTTGTATTGTACAGCTTGAGAAATGCCAGTGGCCTGACAGCAGCAGACCTTGCACATACCCAGGGCTTCCAAGAATGTGCCCAGTTTCTCTTGAACCTCCAGAACAGTCACCTGAATCGTTTCTATAGCAATGGCACCTTAAATGGGGTTCATCAGAATGCAGGTCCCAATCCATTCAGTGGTGGGACTAGTCGAAAGAGATCCTTTGAAGATACGGAGTCTGCTGGAGCAAAGAAGGCTAGAACAGAAGGTGAGACCCCAGAGGTAAAAGGGGTGGGTTGATACTGTTGCTGAGAAAGGAAAATAAACATTTTAAAGCCTTTTGGAGTGGATGTTGAGTATTATTGACAAACTCACATATCTAAATTACATATTAATCCAAGAAGAAGATGGATATAATTCCATGCCACAAGATCCCAGTTCTCCCTGTCATCATCTTGGCGTGTTCAGAAATTTCTATTTCCAGAGAGTGCTATAGCTGCACGATGCCAAGAATAATTATGCAGAGGAGTAGGAGCTAAAATTAGTTTCTACTCCTTCCTCAGTTTCTTCACCTTCATGAGAGCCAAATAACATTGCGTTGATTCACATAGATACCCGGACGTTCTGATGGTAATTTTCCACTTGGGGATTAATTCACAATTCAGAAACTCTGTGCTAGGTAAGATGAATGAAAGAAATTTAAGGCAGAAAGGTTTCTCAAATCAAGAGGGATTATGTCTGTAAGCTAACATACCTCAAGTTTCCAGGATCATGCTCCAAGGGGAACTGCTGTCTTAACAGAGGGTGTAAGACTAAAATGAATCTTAAGGACTCTTGTTCAGCCTTGTGCATTGAGGATACTGCTGCTTTCTCTGCCAGCAATGACACAGTAGTACAACCCAAAGATATTTTTTGGTAGCTCTATGAAGAAGTTTTTTACATCTTATACACACCTTGAGTAACATGATAAAAAATATCTTCCTTTCTTTTGCCTATTACATTAAATTCTTACTAAAAACAAAGCAGCAATTCTGCACTCCAACTCCTTTTTTCCTGTGGTTAACATCAGGAAAGGGACTTCATGGGTTTTTGTTGAAGGGTCTTCTTTCAGTTAAAATTGATGTTATTCTAACATACGTGCCTTTCAGCGAGCCAAATAGAATGGGCTTAAACAGTGCTTAATTCCAGATAATAAGAGGGAAATTGAGGCCTAAACCATGTTTCTAAATATGACATGGGCAACATAATTACATCAAGATTGACACTGTAGTATTTTCAGTACTTGCTATCTGGCTGTTACTTCTAACTATAGCAGGATCAGAGGCCTTAACTGGGTACTTCATAGCCAGTCATGAACAGGATATGTTGCTTCATGTAGCTGGTTTAAATGATAAATTTCATGCTGGAGATGAGTCCCTGTGCAATAAAATGCAAGACTTAGGGAATAATGTCCTAAGTAGATACACAGAATAAGAAAATTTGCCCAGTATTCAGGTGCCCATAACAGTTTCAGAAAGATGTCTTCAGTACACTGATGTTCTGCTACTGGGAGGCACTGCTTGCAGAAAAATTCATCTTTCATTTTGAAGAGCCACTCCTGAATGTTCCTAACCAGCCATCCCTTTCAGCTTCAGGATGTGGCTTCAAGCTGGTCCGTAGGCAGCGTTTCCCCAAAGTCTGTGGGGTGGCACTGGGCTAGCTGTGTGTATTCTCTGTGTTTCCATGAAATAGCAGCATCTGCATCACCTTTCACTATAAACAGTTGGTCCAGTGCGTAAGTTAGATCAAGCAAAAAAAAAGACAATGCAGTGAACAGGAGCTCCCAAGTAATTACAAAGATGTTGGAAAAGCAATTGAGTAGATAATTTTTTTTAAATCGTTACCAGTATGACTTTTTAAGACTTCTGCAAACAAATGCAAAAGCTTTACTGCATTTGCTTGAAGGTTTTTGGAGTAACTAAGATGCATCTCAGCTGTGAAAGCTGCAGTTTCTAATCTGACGTGTCTGCCCTCAGAGACATCAGCATCAGTAATAGCTATGTATTGATGTAAAAAGTCTGTTGCAGTGAGAATGAATCACTGTTCCTGAGGCATTTTTGTAAACAACAGAGCTGAGTAATAAGGAGTCATCAGTACATCTTTGTGCCTAGCTGGCCTTTTTACAGAACAAGCCCAATTTTGTGTTAATTTTGCCCTTACTAAAACCACAGTGACCTATTGTGTTTTAAAGACTATTTACACAGGAGACTCCAGATGTTCAAAGAGTGCAAGCAACCTGTATTTGCAGGTGTTGATGGCCATGCCCCAATTCAGAATAACCACTGCTTTGAAAAAAATTACTTTTTGTGACAATATATGTCCCATACAAGAACCTCTAACAGTAGAATAGGAAGAAGATAAATGCTTAAGCTGTACTTTGCTCTGGAATAGCTAAACTGGGCATTGGATGGGGATTACTTGTAATTCTGTTTAAATGCATACACATGGATCTGCTACCATGTGCATAGTAGTGAATCTTTGACCTCAAAATTAAGTGCCACTGATACACGATATGCCATGATTCAAAGTAATAGCTCTCTCAAAGGTAGTGCAAAAATGAGTTCTGAAGGCTGAAGCCGAACTTGAAGTAAGTTGGTGGCCGCTCTCAGAATATACAGGTAGTTTTTCATTTTGACTTAAAAACATGAGCTGGGTTTTATGTCTGTTCTTCTGAAATCAGTTCCAGAAATTTCACTGTTCTGCCTGGGCAGGTCAGCAGAGTGTGGTGCTCAGGGTCAGAGATGATGATGATGATGATGATGATGATGATGATGATGATGCACACCAGGCCATCTGGTCACACAGCTGTTCATGGCAGTCCTAATCCTGGCCCTTCTGGTCAACCCTCAATGGGCTGGCTTTGCACTGTGTGTTGCACAAAGGTACTGACTTGCTGCACACGATCAGTGACTGACTGTATCAGTATCATGGCTGTTTTGGGTGTTCTGAGTGAGGTGGGGATGGAGAGCATTGCCAGGTGCACCCTTAACTTGGCCGGCATGAAATGGCACATGAAACATTCCTGTAGGTAACTAGGAGAAAATGCCTTTAGTTTCCTGGTTTAAGGGAGTTTGAAGCCTGCTGATCCAAGGGCCCTGGTGTCACTTAAGCCCTCTGTGATTTCTTTGGCCCTGGAACACTTTAGCTATTGCTTAAAGTTCTTTAAAACTGAACAGTTTATGAAAATTTTGATTGTACCCAAGATAATGAAAGCTGACTTGCAGTCTACCAGAGCAGCCCTTTATAACATGAGTGTGTGCAGTGTAAATAGCAAGATGTGTTAATGCCAGTGTGAGAGCAAGGCAGGGCCTGCCTGCTGGGATAGGACTGGAGCAGCCCTCTGGGTAGTAGGTATAAGAAGTAGTAGTGAAGTTGAGCCCATCTTGCTTATTAAAGCGTTCCCCACAGCAGTCTCACCGCTTGCCAGCTTGTCTCAGAACTGTGTGTTCAGCTCTTGAAGGGATCCGTGAAGCAGTCTGTTATGCAAATGGGTGAATTACTGGGACCTGGCCCTTGGGAGTGAAAGAGGGAATAGTCTAGACTGACAGTAGACAATTGTGAGGTAGAGATTACTTTTTATCTGTTGGGGACACTAGCTGTAGAGCAGCCTAAACATGAGTAACTTAAATTGCTCTCTATTCAACTGCTTAGCTCACCAAACTAGTAAGCTTGATGTGTAGGTGCAAAGTCTCATAGGTGCTCTGATAGTTCTCCATTATGAGGAATTGAAATGAATGAGCAAGTACTTAGCAGTTACTTACTCTGCATTTTGAATCTCGAACATCAGAAGCTCTCAGATGTGTAAAATTTACATTTCTTTGTAAAGTTTTTGCTTTAATAATCAAAGTACTCATCTGTTTGTTGGCTGAGTTTTGAAGTGGGCACCAGTGACTAAACCTGACTCCTTTTTTTATCAGCTTACAGCTTTGATGGCTTAATACCAGTGATGAATGGAGGAGCTGAGGACGATGCTGACAATATGCACGTTGATAGAGAGTTTGCTGTTGTATCAGGTGGGAGTGGACAGTTTCCTGTTAACTACAACAACATTCAAATGGTTGAAGACACCAAACAACAGGAGAGTACTTCTGTTGGACCAAAAGAAATTGAAATATATACTGTTTCTGCAATGCAAACTCCTTGTCGTTGCAAGAATCAATATGCATTTTATTTTTAATTTAAGTATAAAATTTAGTCCTTCATTTTTGCACATTGTTGTCTAGAGTCTTGGAAACTATTGTATTGCTGTAACACCCATTATACTGGGGGTTTAATAGGCATCAAAAATTAGCTGTTTCACACAATGTATTGTAATTGTGAAAGAGAAGATTTATTAGTTGTTTTTTAGTATTTCAGATAAACAGAAATCCACGAGGACTGTTTCACTTTTAACCTGAGGCTTGTATTACGTTGTGCCTTGCTTTTTGTTGCTATACTTTCAGGTTAAAGGAAATACAGAAATAATTTTAATTATTCATTTAATTTTGATTAAATAGATTTAATTGCTAATAACAAGACGATACAGAAATATATCTTAGCTTTGAAAATAACATGTTATGACAAAGCTGTAGTCAAAATATTACAACAAATACTATAAAGAATAATCTAGACATACATCATATCTTCAGAATTTGTTCAGACACAGTGGCGTAAGTGCAGGATCCTACTACGGAGTTTCTTATGTAAATAAAAGACTGGACATCACAGGTGTTAAACTACTATTTGGAACAAGTGCACCTTGGAAAACAGTTTTTGTGTTTTGTACCAATCTTCATGAGACAATCAAAATGTTACTAGTATTACTGAATATTAATGCGCTAGGTTTTTTAAGGGCTGCTTAATTAAGATGCATTTGGAAACCCCAGGATATGTATAGAGTTTGATTAAAACTGTCTTGGGTCAGCTTTTTCCTTGCTCTTTGTAGGTTAAGACATGGAGTTACTATGATAGTGCAGTATTACATTCAGAAATTAATTTCTTATTATTTATTGATTTTTTCCACCATAAATTTGTTTGTGCTTTGTACCACAGATCAGATTCGCCAAAGGGAATGATAATTAATAGGTATTTTAATATATTAGGAATAAACGTATATACATATATATAATCAACACTTTAAAAGTAGACTATGATATTTTCCAGTGATAATTACTAAGTGTTCTTATTTAGGGAAAAATGATTGTCTTTCATAAATATACTCTATTACTATAGGTGCTCATTTTTAACAAATAATAACATTCTATAATTATCACTAGAACTATTCATTACCTACTTTTTGCATATTATCTAACAGAAGTGCCAATTTTGTTAGATTTGATTTGGCAAAGCCAGCCTATAATGGTTGATTTTTAAAAGTTAAAACTTCGCACTTTTCAGTTAATAAACACTATATTAAATTCCTTCTGTGCGTTTTCATCACTGAAATATTAGATCTTTGATGTCTTGATGAGTTTGTGGGGGTTTTTTCCACTTTCAACAAGAATTCGTGGTTAGTGAGTTCAGCTGATGTGGTTATTTTAACTTATGTAGGGACTAAACAGGAAACTCCAGTTAGTAAATCCAGTGAGTTACAAACTTTGAACACATTTCTTGGCATTATGTATTGTTGTCTGTGGAGTATCAGTATTGTAATACACATTTCAAGTAATAGCCATGCAAAAGACTAATAGAGAACCAAAACTTCATATTCTTCCTTGTCAAACAGTGGTACTCATTATGTGTCACTTAAATTGGAGCCCAGTGTTAATGCAAATGTGGAAAGTTGCCAACAGACTTACTGGCTTGATTTGGATCCATGCAGTAAATGCAGTCCTGTTCTGCACATGGGTTTATGTGTTCAGTGTGGACATAAACATATGTGCATGTATCCAAGGATAACCACAGAATGTAAAATCTGTAGATGTCACCACACAGGTCTGTAGTTTCCATGCTTGCCTTGCTCATCTTCACCAATATAGATAGACATAAATTTTATTTTTAAGGCAGAATATATCATGCATTTTTTGTGCTAGTACTTTTGAGTACCACTGCAAAAACATGCATTTCAGACAGGCTGATGAAATCCGTTCATGGAAACAAAACCTATTGTACTAATTTCTAACTTGAAAGGAGAAATTGCTTCAAAACAGTTGTCAGTGGTTTTTGCATGCACATTTTTAGAATTTTGTTTCCTGCTAATAACATTTTTTAGTCTTCTGTGCACTCTGCTCTTGCTGTTGTATGGCATTTTGCATGTGGTTTGTACAGATGCTATTATAAACTTATTAAATACAAACCTGCCCAGTATGTTATCTGGGAAGCTGCTAGGTAAATTGAAGTGTTTTTTGAATAAAGGAACTTGGAAACATTTTACAGTAGCACCCCAACATAACATTTCTTTATTTGACTTATTTCAGTGCATATTGTACTGTAAGAGTTACCACTAAAACGAAAAAAAAAGAGCCATGGTTAAATTACAGCTGAAAAATGAAAAAACCCAACCTTTCACCCTCTCTCTCACAGATACTCAGTTCTTGTATGTACATAATCTTTCATCCCAACAGGGCATTACAGTTAAGGTGGAAAGATGCCTTTTATTCCGCCTTTGAAAACACTGCCCAGAATGTTGTGTGCTGCACTTATTTCATACAGTTAAATGAAAAAAAATCTGAGTTCGCATTGTCTTTGCAAAGAATAATACAGGCATATTTACAAGTTGAATGTAGATAGATAGTTGCATTTTCAACATGAGAATCCATGTTACAAGCTTACTGGTCAGCTCTCATTACTTTGAACTGCCTACATTGTTATAAAGAAAGGGTAGATTTATTTTCAAAGCTGTGTATGGAAACATTTTTTAAATAAGTGAAGTACAGTGGAGACATTTTTATGTATTTCCATTTATTCTTAATTGTTGGTGACAGGTGTATTTCTTAATGCAGATATGAATAGCAGTAGCTCCATATTGAATGCACTGACAAATGGATGTGCCATCAATGGACATTTGGATTTCACCACCGCACAACAGCTCAGTGGGATGGATGCCAGGCGTGAGGAGTGCTTAGCATTAACACCTAACGGAGTAATTCCTGGAATAACTTCCCCCAGTAGGCACCGAGTTCATACCAGTAATGGCACTGAGGAACCAGAAAAAGCCATGAGTAATTCCACTGATATGTGTGGATCTCTCCATCTGAATGGAAGCCCGAGTAGCTGTGTTTCTAACCGGCCCTCATGGGTTGAAGACCCTGGAGATACTTTGCACTATGGACACTACCATGGTTTTGGGGATACTGCTGAAAGCATCCCTGAACTTAGTAGTGTTGTTGAGCATTCCAACTCTGTCAAGGTCGAACAGAGATACGACAATACTGTCCTAGGCACAATGTATTTGTATCACGGTTCCTAGATGAATGATCTCTATGTCAAATGCATATTGAAATTGCTACCAAATGAAACTGAGGAGACAAAATCCTCACATAGCATTAAATTTGAAGATCGCAACTTGTTGCTATTTTTACACTTTGTTTATACGAAAAGTAAACCCTTAATTTGACAGCCTTATACAATAGTTGTAGTTTGTTGCATGTATGGGGCTTATTTAGTGATAATAGGTGCTGTCATGATGGAATGTTTATTGTTTTCATTTTTTTGTTACGGAATGTTCTGGTTTTGTATTTTTTTTCTAAGCTTGTGAACACTATCTCTCCCTTTTTAGAGGTGTTTTCCCTTTTATTAAAACAACGTTTAACTGAATTTTGTGAAGAAAATGTTACGTATGTGCATCACTTAGAGGTAAAGATTTTTCTTTTCCGTATCTTCTGCTGAAGCTATGGTAGCAATATCAATGCCAGCTCTCACTATGCAAGGTTGAAAGTGGCAGTCTTCTGGAGCTTCTCTGACTTTATAGTTTGTACATTTGTTTGGTATAATTAGATGTTCATCTTTAAATTTTTTGAACAAGTTGTTTAGAAGTATGGAGACAAATTTGGAAGAATTTACTGTTTCACTTTCTGTAGCGTAGAAGTGCTTTTTGTTGTTGTTGAGCTCTTTGCATTACGGAGTGGGAAAGTTCGGTCGCAGTTGGGTGTGCCTCAGGTTTGCTCTGTGGTGGGTTTCTTTGGCTTCTCTCCTTTTGTGTGCGCTTGATATTTTACCATAGCTCACAGACCGGAGGCATGTTGGCACTGTTCTGCTTTGTACGCAGTTTAAAATTGCTGTTACTTGTTATAGAATTTGCCAAGTCAAAATATTTGAGTTTGACTGTCTTGGATATACATTTATTGTCTTTTTTTTAACATACGCTTTGAAAATGTAATGTTGTGTACTCTTTGGGCTATGCTCACGGAAAATACATTGTATTTAATGCTTAATACACAAATCAAAATTCATATAAGTGCACTATATGAGCACTAATAATATAAGTTGCTGCTTGTGTTATAAGTGAAGAGTGGAGAAGAATATGGTAAATGAGATAAGCCCTCTGAATTGTGTTGATTTTTTTGTTCTTGTTTTGTTTTCAAAAGGGACCTTTGCAAATTGGATTAAAAAATAAACATATTACATTGTATCTGAATATTTTGTTTAGATGTTATTATTTTTGTAGCAGTTTGAGGAAGCCTTAAGTAGTTTATAACTCACAATTCTCCATAATCTTGCTCCGTGCTGCTGTGGAATGTCTTCATTTTGTCAATATATGGAAGCAAATGGGAACAGCCCAATAAGGTGTTCTTGATTAAATTACAGAAACACATACTGGATATTCTGTGTATGATGTATGTATGTGTATCAGCCTTCAACTCCAGAAATGGGTTAAAATACTGCCTGTCTGATTTTTATAAAAACTGTAGTCTCCTTCAAACATTTTCAAGCAAAATGCTACTAACTACAGAGAAATCAGCATTTTAAATAGCCTTTACAGTTTTACATGGTTTACTACACACAAGGGACTCGCAGCGTATTCAGATTGAGAGTAGCACTGATAGGACAATTGACCAGTTCTTTTGCACGTAGTTGGCCAGACCAGCCAGTTCTTAGACAGTTTGATTTGCTGATGTAGAGTCCAGAGGAACATGTGCTATTGCCATCATACTACCACAACATAGCAACTGCAGTTTGCAGTAGCATTTGGTTCTGGGGATCGTCTTAGTATTTGCTGAGTTTGCTACGCATGCTTGCTTGTGCTTCTTCAAACAAATCAAAGCAACTCATAATGAGCACTGCCATCCTACCTCCATGGCTGTAAACTGATCCCTGAAGGGCTTTCTTTGGGTACAAGTGAATTGCTATGCGATGGTGGAATTTTAGGTACATAATTTTAGCATGGTAAGATTTGTACTGTGTTCATAAGGCAAGATTTTTAAAATTTGTGTCCACTTGGTTTTCATTCACTTCCTCTCCACATCTTGTCATTTAAAAATACCTTGGGAGATACTGTATTTCAAATTCAAAAGAGAGAACTTACAGTTTTGTTTTAAAAAGCACTTCTATGCCTGTGTGTTCAACCACATGCTAACAGAGACACAGCTTTCAACATCTGTATCTGTTATCAGGCCTCGTCAAAGCCAATTGTCGATTACGATTAAATGTAGAAGACCAGTGAGGGCCATATGATGTAGACACACTGTGTGGATTTGTTGGGTGTCTTTGTTTACGGTTTATGTTGCAAAAGGCAGAAGTCTGTGACAGAGTATGCCTCAGCCAAGAGCCAAGATATATAATTTTTAAAACATCAAATAAGGATAAGAATTCCAAGACTGCTTTTTTACAGGTGCTCTTTGAGACAATACTTACAGCGAAGGCCATCTAAAGTATTGATTTTAAATTATT
Source organism: Lepidothrix coronata (assembly GCF_001604755.1). NCBI lineage: Eukaryota > Metazoa > Chordata > Aves > Passeriformes > Pipridae > Lepidothrix > Lepidothrix coronata. The sequence continues at coordinate 4,588,341 of NW_016690240.1, forward strand.
CCATAAATGTTCGACAGAACATGAAATAAGGATTCATAGAATCCCAGCATGGTTGAAGTTGGTGGATACATACCCAAGCATATGGTGCTGTTGTGAACCCATACCACTCTCACAGGAAGAAAAGTTTTCTCATGTTTAATTGGAATTTCCTGTTTTTCAGTTTGTTTTGTAATTGTAGACACGTGTAAGCAATAAAACTATAAAAGTAATGAGCTTAATAGATCCAACTGCACTTCTGGTAAATGAGTTAGTATATGAAGAACTTAACGTTGTCAAGTATGGAATGAGTTCTGCCAGGTGTAGCTGAGTCTTTCCGTATCATAGAATCATAGAATGGACTGGGTTGGAAGATCACCTAGTTCCAAACCCCTGTCGTGTGCAGGGACATGTAACTATTGATGATGTAGAAGCTTTGTTTTTAAATACCTTGCTGTTAAAATACAGAAGACTCTTCTGGTTTTGCTGTGCTAAACCAACAGGTAGTTCTAGAAGCCTGGCAGAGCTCACAAGCCCTCCTCAGGCCTGAGTTATCAAGTCTCGGATTCTGCTGACAGCAGTGCTGAGCCAGTTGGATTATGCTGTGCTCTGCAGTTCCTGAAAAGACTGCTGGGTTTTAAACAGCTGAAGTTAAAGTCTCACAAGCTTGTTGCCTGGCAAGGGCAATAGTACTGTAGGACTGTTCATACTTAGGCCTTTTGTCCAAGTGTAGAATTATCAAGACTTGTATCAAGCAAATGTTTTTTTAGGTGTTGCTATGTCTTACTATTATCTTGGTTCTGGGAATAGTTGTCCAAAACCAAAGTTTTCTGTCCATCTGCCTGTATTTAACTTGATAGCACCGCTGTAAATGTCATATGGAATGCACTGAACAGTCATTCTTACAATCTCTTTGTTTGAGACTCAATTTTGTGTGAAATTTCAGTTTATTTTTTTCTGGCTTGTGCAGATGTTTTTGCCCTAATTCTCCACAAATGTAGCTTCTTTCCTATTTTGTTTTTCAAAACCATTTGCAGAGTTTTGTCAGAAATACAAATAAGTACAGATTCAGGCAGAATTTTAATATGGAATATTTATGACTGGTTAGTTAAGTTTGGCAATGTTGGAAGAGGGAAAAGGGAACTGTTACTCCACTTCATACATGGTTACAGTCTTTAATATATTTAACAATCCCCTGATTCCAGATAAAATACTAGTCTAAACTTCTAACAATTGTGAAAGAAGGCTTTCATTTGAGATGTGTTTTGGATTAAGGTGAGATGCTGCTTGGTGTCAAGACCCATTGCAAATGCTTTCACACCCTGTGAACTTTTTTCTAAAAGTTTCTCTTGCACCTGACTGTGATCAAATCCTGATCCTTGTTCAGACTTGCATTCCGTAAGCAAGCAAAAGACACTGTTATACAGTGTATTTCACTGCTTTAACAACCATCTTTCTGCAGCCTGCAATTGACCCCCAGCTTAGTATTTATATCCACATTATAAATCTGTAAGGAGCATCTGTTGTTCCGATTACAAACATAACACATAACAGATCCAAAAGAGCTGTCTCGACATAAATAAGTCCTGAGCACAAAACATGCCTAGATGGAGAAGGATCCCTTGCTGTCCCATGCACTAGAGCCAGCCTGCAGTACAAGCAGTTACCAGTAACACACACCCTCTGAACTATGGCCTTGAACGCTTCTCCACTTACTTTGCATTCCACCAGTTTCTCCCAGTCAGTGAGAAACTTCACATTCCCCCAGCAGTGCCCCAGCCTGTGTTTCCACTCAGGCACAGCCAGTGCAGTATGTCCTTGACATCCCCTGATCTGGGCATGTGGGGCAGCAGCAGCAGAGGGTGCGGTGGCTGGACCACCTTACTGGTGCCATTACATGTGACACATGCTGCAGCGTCACACTGGCACCTTCAAATCCTGGTACATTTTCTCCAGGCTGGTTACTACCCTGGTGAAATTCCTCTTAGTTGTGCTTTCTAGGGACCTTTCTGACAAAAAAAAAAACAACAAAACCTTCTCTGACATTCTAATAAGTAATTTTGTTGTTGTTGTTATTTGCCTCTATCTCTAAAGTATGGCTTTGTGTCAAGGATCAGCTAAAATTAATTTCTTGATGTTCCAAGGAGGAAGTCCTGGATGCCTTGGTTTTGGGTCAGGTGAACTGGGGATGGAGCGGTGTTGTGGAATTCCTACAGAGATAAAAAGAAAGGAAGGGCAGGGGAAGCCTCCCGTGCTGGACAGTGCTGAGAGCTGCAGCAATTGTGCTGCAGCAGAAGAGGCAGGAGTGGAGGGTGATGAAGATGAAGAGTGGAGATGGTACCCTAGGAGGATCCCATTTCCCTGCTGCTGCTGGACTAGGAACTGCAGATCCACAGGGCAGGAAACCCTTGAGACCCATCTGAATCAAGGAAAGAAAAAGAAAAAAAGAGCCTTGTGTAAACAGGATTTACTATTCCTGGCAACTGGTAACTAAATTTCTGCTACACTGCTTAAAAATTCCCAGACATTTCACACCTCTCCTTCATTGCCCAAAGTTTCCTGTCTCAAATGGGTGCCTGGTTGTTCACAGGCAACGATCAAAAGAACTCTGGTTTACTGCAGATGGTTTATTTTAAAAGCATATTGGCTGTAATATCTTTTTAAATACACTGCCATATACTTGGCTCTGTTATGAACATTTATTAATATTCAGTTTAAAAACTTTGCTACACTCAAAATCATACCCCCCAAAAAAAACCATAACGTATGTTACCTGTGGTATGAGAATGAAAATTGGGCATCACCTCTCCCTCCAAAAAGCATGTTTTTAATTAATAACTTCAATTCTGTGTTACTCAGCTGCACGCACAGGACTCGATAACCATTTCCAAATCAGTAGGAATTAGCCTCAACTGACTGAAGTGCAGTCAGGGGAGACACACTTCTGACATTGAAGACAAATGCCCAGGCTCAATCACTAATCTGAGTAGTGTTCTGCAAGGGAAATGACCAAATACTTAAAGCTGAACACAACACTGAGTTGCCTAGTATTAATTACATTTCTTCTTGCCAGGCTAAAACTGTAAGTTAAAGGGGAAGAACAAGTTTATCTGAGTTTCTTTTTCTGCAAAGGCAAGATGGAATCTTACTACAGAGGAAATACCACATATTAATAGAGCTCTTCTTTTGATGTCACTGAAAAGTCAAGTGCTGTTTGTTAGTGCTAGCTGGTAGCTCGATCTCACCAAAGACACGTGCTTTCCTGTGGCAACCACAAACTTCACAGTGTCTGCAGTTTTTGCCAGATTTTGGTTTGGGGAAAAGAAGTTGGGGTTTGTTTGCTTTTATTATCACTGTATTTTTAAAAGGTGTTGTGAGTTGGATCAAGACTTCATATGTTATGTGCATAGCTTGGAATCTCAGTTTATTCTATTTTATATTTGACACATTGTATAATATGAATATTTTATAAAAATCAGTACCAAAAAGACAACTTATGAAAATCAAGTAGGTACACAGTGTAAGAAGAATAAAGCAAAAAGTACATGCACGATGTAGAGAATCACTTACTTAAATTGTAGTTCCTGGGATCAAGCAATTCTCGTGACTATAAGAGGTACAACCAGAAAATTTTGTAAATTCTAGGAAGTATAAAATCCTCAGGATTTTTTTATATACAGCACAGCTGATAAAATGCCTAGAGATTTATTTATTGGACTGTGTTCATAATTAATGTTTCATAACTTCATTTTCAGCTGTAATTCTAGTACTGATAAATCACGGACATGTCTTTTATTAGCTGATGTGTTGGTCACTGTTATACTAGAAACTACCACCATTCGCCAGATAAATTTTTCAGTCTTCATCTTGGAACATTGTCCCTCAGGTACAGGTTGGCATTGCTGACAGTAACCAAGTACAGCATAGGTATAGAGAGACATGATTGTCACATGGGCAGAGGGGATCACTGTTTTTATGAATGCACAACATTTCTCTTGTGGTGTACGCAAGCAGTGCTGGGTCCGTCAATGGGGGTAGTTTTCCTGTGGCCTCTGGTGGATGTCAAGTTTTACAGGAGTCAGGAACAGTCCAACCACTGTATTGGAGCTCAAGAATCACCATCATCCATACTGATACCAAAAGAACTGCAGTTCCACTGCAGTGGCAGCACCTGCTTTTATATTTTCACGGAGTCTGCAAAGCCAGCTTCTCCTGGCGTGTGCAACGCCTGCCCCTCAGCAGGGCAGAGTTAGTGGGCCACATCTGCTGAGTGGTCTGCAGGGGCAAGAGGATGGAGGAGTTTGTGTGATCATTGATAAAGGGCTTATCTGTTAAGTATTTGCAGTTTAGGAGCAAAACAAATCTTGTCACCCTCGCTGGAAAGCAGCCTTTGGTATGTGACCTGAGGGAAACTAATAGTGGGGATCTGTCCAAACAATATGTCAAATGGGTATCCTTGTGATTCCCACAGCTGCAGAGCAGGACAGGTCACCTCTGTGCACATGTGGGTGCACAGCATTCCCTGATGGAGCTCCTTACCTTTCTTCAAATACTGTACACAATTCTGTATACCTGCATCTATGAAATGGCCACTACAGCACTGAGCAGGAGTAGGTCTTTTCACTTCATGGTCGACACATGTTCCCTGTTTCAGCCATCAGTCCTGGTTTCCCGGCCTCTTAGCCAGGGTCTTGCTGAGACATTGTGGCTCTGGTCCAGCCTGCACACCCATGCTGCCTTCCCAGGGACAGCAAGGGCCAAGGGGAACTGATGGGCAGCTGGGCACTGCTCATGATCCACAGTCAGGACACTATCATGATACATTCTGAGCAAGGAGCTGAGAAACACTCCTGGAAGCCACTGTGCAGGATAAGCTTTGCTCTGAAAGACTAATTTCAAACAAGAAATTCAGTGCCATATGCAAGGAAGGGGGCAGTGGCACAATGGGCATCACCTCTGGCAGATCCCTCTCTGCACTGGGACCAGCAGCCCTCCCAGTCCCTGGTGCCCTAGTGCTTCTGTTGCTGGGAATGACACAGGCTTGGTGGGCACATTGGCTGCAACAGCCCCATATTACTTGAGTTGTTGATGAGCTGCCCAGAACAGCACTGCACAGCCCCAGCCAGACATGTGCCAGTGGGATGCTCTGTAACCAGGTCAGCGTGGCACCAAACCCAAAATAACAATCATTAGGTCTTTGGTACTCTGCTTGAGGTTAAGCCTGCCGTGACCCCAGTAGTAACAGGCAAAACGGCTGAGGGAATAATCCTGCTGAATCCAAAGACAGAAGAATAAGATCATGTCTTGGACTCTATTTGCAGAGTGAAAGAACTGAGTTATGCACAGATGACCTCTTGGACCAGATAGCTGGGTAGTTTGAGACTGAAGACAGCAAACAGGAACAAGACTGCCTGTCCTGAAAGGAATTCAGAAAATGACAAATGAACTATCCATACAGTGAAGAGAAAGGGGCAGAAAGGTGGAATTCTTGGTATGGATGACTCTGAGTTAGACATTCTCAAGGATTCACCAGAGGTTTTCCAGTATAGAAAGATAAATCCAAAAATCCAGTGATGAGACGAGATGAGTTCCAGTGATGAGAAACCCAGAGATTTCAGGATAGATGTGCTGCCAAGCTGTGTAAACTCAGATGCTGGACTCCAAATAAGTTTGTACTGAATTTGAGGAATTTATCTAGGCACTGAATAAATTCTGACTTATTATGTCATCACCCTGGTTCTGACAGAGAAACCACTGAAAGGCTGAAATATGCGTAAAGTAAAACTGTTTTTAAATGAAGGGAAATGCTTCCAGAAATGGTGTTTCATTTAGTGTCATCCAGGACAATGATCAATACCACTTTAAGCACATGCTCTCAAACCTTCAGGTATATTACTCCTGGGAACAACAGATGGAATAGCAAGGGGGGGAAAAAGGAAAATGCAAATGCAAACACTAAAGTCTGCTATGACAAGCAAGATACAACCTTTCCAGAATTAGAGCAGTTAAGCATCCCACAGTCATTTGCTTTCAATAGGCCTGAGTCTGTACCTGCTACAAACAACACACAGTGCCCATTTTACCGGGTACAGATGTTTGGTTTCCCTTTTGCTTAAGCAACAAATTAATTTGCCCAATCTAAGCACAACGTGAGCTTGAGGAACTGGAAATGCTGTATCCTGATGACCAGGAGCAGAGGTCCATGGGGAACTCATGGGTATCAGAAGGACTCCAAACCTCCAAGTGATCTGCCACCACATTTGGTGCACCACTGAAGTGCCTGAAAGGTACACAAGATACTGTATACACATTAAGTCTGAATTTTGTGAGATTGGGAGGTCAGGACGAGAAGGCCATCAGTGCCCTCGCGACCATTTCCTACCCTATTGGTTTGATTGCATCAAACCTTCCCCCATCTCCTCCTTGGGCTCCTTCACTACATGTCAACTACATGCAATTTCCTATCAATTTCAAGGCCTTTCTTTCATTTCCAGTCCCTACATCACTCAGTACAGTCTGAACTTGCTGACTCTGCAAGGGCCATCCTGCCAGCTCCTTAACCCACTTGCTGAATTTTTAAGCATACATCTTCAGGATTTTCTTGTGCAAGCTCCCATGCTCAGGGAAACTCCTCTTTCACATATATTAGTCTACTTTACTGTGCTCCTTAGGATGCTTCCCTGAAGAACTGCCTTAAAAAAACCCTTTATATACTTTTTGGGTCACTGATGGGTTGGCACTAAAACCTATCACCTTGACCAGAACTCTTTGTCTGATTTCTTGAACTGCCTGCCTGTATCCACNTACACTTGGAGACAAAGACTGATGTTTTTGGTTGTGTGTTTAGATGATATCTAGTGCAGTGACATCCTAGTCTAGTGGTAGGGATTCCAGGAATGATAGTAATAATGACAACAACAACAACAATACTAAGAAATTAAGAATATAACCCAGGACCCATGTGGTGAGCCCATGGTAGGATGGGACCAAAAGCTACAGCCCCCAGCAGCAGCTCCAACATGGTGGCAGTAACATCAAGATGTTGTCTTTTCTCCTCCTCTTCTACGCACTTTCCATAGGAACACATTCAAAAATATAAAATAATATGAATGTTATGGATTGTGTCCCACTGCAATTATTTGCAAGAAAAAGTTGATTGATTGATTTATTTATTTAAGTTTAAGGACAGTCTTCCTCCACATCCTGCTTCTGTAGCATGTCAGGCTGAAAAACCTCTTCCCTTTACCTCAGGTCTCATTTTCAGATCCCCTTCTGACTTCCCAGTGAGCACCAAATGTGTGTTTCCCCATCCATCGTTACACTATTTCTTGTCTGCAGCCCAGACTGCAGCTCTGCTCTCGCCCCACTCTGGACTCTCTGTTCTGCCACTCTGTGGGGGTGTACAGAGCTTGGGCAATACCCGAAAACTGAAAGTGCAAAGGCACTGGCAAAGAGAGGAGAGAGAGAGAGCGAAACCAAAACTGATTATTCTGAATCTGTTTTCAAAAAGAAACCAAACCAAAACAAGGAAAAACAATACTTGGGAAATGAAACCGCAGCTATGGAGGTACAAGGCTCACAGGAGAAAGGAGGATGGGAAGGAGGTCTCAGTCCCAGAGAGGGCTTCAGTACTTTGTGGTAGCTTAAATTCTGCAGGAAGACTCTGGAGTGAGAAGCAGACTCCATATCCAATTTCCCACCTGAAAAGAATTATCTGGATTAAAGAGGACAGAAATAGAGGATAACCAGTTAAGAGATTGAAAGAACCCTTCTAGCAGCTACTTTGGCCCTCTGTCCCTTCCCAGTGTCTGAGCCCAAAGGTGAACAGAGCCACATGGCTCTTCCTAGCAAGATGTAGCACAGCTCCTTCCCCACTGCCTGCAGCAAACAGATGTTCCCCAGCCCTGCCTTGGGCTGCTGACAAGGTGCAGTTCCCCTACTCAGCAGAAGCCAGGGACTGCCAAGAGGGAGTAGGTGGTTTTTTTGTGGCAGGTCAGAAGCAAGCTCTAGTCCCTCCCGTACTTTCATTACTGAGATTTTCAAGGAGCTATGCTGGTAAAGTGAAAACAAAGTCCCTTCTCAAATCGTGAGGGGAGTAAATTGGGAGATGGTTGTGAGAACAAATGTGTGACACAGACAAAGAAATGGGAAAGGACAAAACCAAAGTGGGGAAGGCATTTAATGAAGCCTTAGCAAGCACTTTGTGTGCTCCCACACAATCCATTTTCTGCTCCAAATGGCTAGAGGTGGGTTTCCACGTAGTTAGGAATCTCTGAAGGATTTTAATCATTGCACATTGCAGAAAGGGGAGTTCAGCATGTGTCTTGTGTAGTATTTAACACGTGGGAGGTTTTTATCTTGCAGAATACTACATGTTGAGTGTACTGGTTGAGGTGGTCTTTGCTTGCACCTGTATTTTTGATGTGCACATGAGCCCCGGTGCCCTCTTGAGAGCCTTCTCCCTGAGATTATTTTGTAGTGTAAATGGGAATGGTGTCATGCCAAGGAGTGCATTTTGGCTTGCACAGGGGACTGCAAAGCACTTTTTTTAAGTAATAATTTGCTATGGTTTAGTGCATATGGGCTGTGGGAACATATGGGCCTCTCTGCACAATTTAGATATTAGGAAAACAAGTCTTTGAAAGGAAAGAAATGATGTTGTTTAGGCAAAGAGGGGGATTGAGTATGGTGCCAGATCCTGAGACAGAGCTATTGAATTAGGGAGCTACTGAATTAACTGCAACTACAGTGAAATGGGGACAGAAAAAAAAATCAATCAAACAAAGAAACAAAGAACAAAGAAAAAAAAAAAAGAAAGAAAAGGCAGAATCTCACCAATTACTTAATAAATAAAACCAATGGGTATCAGTCAGAGTGCACATAAAAGCCAAATCCAAAGAGAAATAAACCACAATTAGCTGAGGAGACTGAAGATAGAAACGTGCTTTCTATTTTGATGTCCACAATGAGAGCAAGTGTGAACATCTGTTTCCCATGGCCATCAGGAATTGGTAGTGCCTCTCCATCACAGGCACTGAGGTCAGTCTGCCCAGCACCATCAGAGAGGAGCGAGCCTTGCCCGCTTGGTGATCTGTCAGGGCCATGGTGCCTGGCAGGAAGGACAAACACTCTGCAGCACCTCTGTCCGCATGTGCAAGCTGTAGAGATCAGATCATACAAGCTCAGGAGAGCTGACTCAGGAGAGCTCTCTCTCACTTTCATAACACTTATACAGCTCTCATGAAAGCCTGAATCATCTTTACTCGCTGCCGTGATTAAATGAACAAAGGCAGCAGAAAGTTCCTTGGGGATCTATGTGGATTGCTAACTGCTCTACCCAGCCTCTGACAAGTGACTGTAGTAAAACATCAGAGAAATATTTTTGCCTATTCAGTAAGCTACTGACTCAACGGGCTGAATGAAATGTATCCCAGAGTCCAATCATGTTTCTCTGCTACTCTAAGTAAGGGCCACGTGCCACCTCACTGCCTGACACCCTTATTGTTATGTGGGCAGTTTAGGTCAGTGCTAGTTGTAATGAATTTGTGTGTGTTTTTCTCCACTGTTCCCTTTTTGAATATATAGTATTGCACATGTGGAAGGTAACCAAACTGTCACCTCAGTCCCAGAAGGGATAGCCTAAATGTACTGGCAAATTGCATTGTCCTCCAGTCTTTCATGACACACCTCTGATGGGTCCTAGAGCAATCAGAGGCTGTACTGAGGAAGTCCTCAACTCTAAGGAAGTCCTTGAACTCAGTTCCTTCATCCCTCCATTCACACTGCACGTGCATCTAAAGCCCTATCCTTCTGCATCTCTATTCCTCGGTGAAGAGGAGAGGGTGATAAGTATCAGCCTACAGATAATGATAAAGCCTTCTTGAGTTTCACTGTCACACCAGCTAATGTTGCAAACTAAAATTAATACATTTCTATCAAAATAAGGCTGGAACTCTGACATTAAGCACTCCTATCACTCCTGTGACTGGATTAGGGCAGCTGCTGTAACCAAAGGAGATGGCCCAAACAAAAGCCCACTTGCACAGCTTACATGTGTTATATGATCTGTGTACCTTTTCCTGAACTGTTTTAGTCAGTTCAGAGGTAATGAAGACAAAACACATGTTTTAAAGCCTCCATAGAAAGGTAGAGCCTAGGATGCATTTCTATTACCTGGCATATACATTTGTTGGAGAGAAAGTTGGATGTGAATTGAAGACTTGAAAGAAATCAAACTACTTGAGAAGGTACTGTAATTGAAAATAAGAGAAATGTGTAAAGTGAAGCATTTGGAACTGACTTGAGAGGGAAAAAAATATAGGGCTCTTGCACTCTGAAGTTAATGTCTTGCTTGATTTGTAGTATCAAAATTCAGAAACATCTATATCAATTAACTTGAAAGTGTGAGTCAGGCATTGCCATTTAGGGATAGAAAGATACAATTCTTTAAGGTTGTTCCTCAGCTCTTACACAAAATGGAACAAGGCATTGATTAAGATATAACCAATAGTGCCCAGTTCTGGGGTCCTCAGTACAAAAGAGATGTAGAGCTCTTGGAGGTCTGGCAGAGGACAATGAAGATTATTAGGGATCATCTCTCTTACAGGGAAAGGTTGAGGGAGTTGGACCTGTTCAGTGTTGAGAAGAAACAACTGAGAGGGGACCTGATCAGTGTCTATAAGTATCTGAAGGGAGGGTGTCCAGGGAATGGAGCCAGACTCTTCTCAGTGGTGCCAAACAATAGGATGAGAGGCAAGGGGCAGAACCCGGAACACAGGAATTTCCTGTGATAGTTTTAGGCCTTCCTGGAAACCAGCTTGTAGGTAGGAAGTGGTCATATCTAGGTATTCCATCCCATTTTTCTACGTAAGCCAAGGTATAAATAAGAAAGGAAGAGAAGCCTTCGCTCTCTTCTCTTCCAGTGAGGTTTGAGAACAGTAGGTCCCTGCGTTGGTCTTTCTTATCTGGAAGCTGAGGTAGTGACTGCTGTTGTCTGCCACATGGGAGGCGGAGAGATCTGGCCGTGTCTGGCGACCCTGCTTTCCTTGAGGGAAGTGGTGATATTTCATTTCGCTAGTTCTTTATTTTGTTAGTTCCTGGGTTTTGATTGTGCATATCTGTTTTGGTTTTGTCCAATTTTTTCCCTTTTCCCTTTCCCCTTTTCCCTTTCTTTTTTTTTTTTTTTGGGGGGGGGGTTGTACAAAGTATTCTCACTGTATATAACTGTGATATATGTAAAATATATATATATATTATTTTTTGTATAATTTGCTTGGTTTTGGTTTCTTTCAGTTTCTACAGTTTTTCTTTCCTTTGCTCAAGAGGTGACAGGAGGGAAAAGGCTTTCGCTAAGTTTCAGAGACTTGGTGGAAAGCCAGCTCCAAACTTGGTCATTCCACCTGAACATGAGGAATAACTTCACTGCGCAGGTGACCGAGAACTGGAACAGGCTATCCAGAGAAGCTGTGGAGTCTCCCTCACTGGAGATATTCAAGAACTGTCTGGATGCAATCCTGTGCCATGTGCTCCAGGATGACCCTGATTGAGCAGGGAAGTTGGACCAGATGTCTCTTCCATCCTTACCCATTCTGCAGTTCTAGGATTGTCTGATGGCAGAGCTAAGTCTACATTTCAGGTGCAATGTCACCAAGGTTTTCTTCTTTGCCTGTGAAAACCTGGTTGTGCCTAAAATCTACCTGAGGGTAAAACTGAATATGCATCATCCAAAAACGACTCATGAAAACAGAACTATCTCAGAGAGTCCAATTGCATGAGCAAAACAATACAGTTTGCCAGCATCTGGCTAATACTTGATGGAGGAGCTGGTTTGTCCTTCTTATAAAAGGATGGATATTGCTGAACCAGCTACAAATCCTACAAACTCAGCCTAGGAACATAAGTCTGAATGCACCAAGTGCATTCAGAACTGTGCAGGGCACTGAAGGCTTTCATTGTCACCTCTGCAGCCACAGGGCAGGAGTGATTGATCGGCTGTGTAATAGGAATTTGGAAAAGGAATCAGCTGAGGATGCACAAGACAGAGTGGATGCCTTAAACTACTTTCTCTTCCTTGCGGTAGCTCCGTAGGGTAGACATGAATCAACTGCCGTTACAGATTCATATTGTCATAAGGCTCAGGTCACTCTCACGCTCCAGGGTTTCTTCTCATGGAATTGTTCTCTGGTATCTTCAGAACTGTGCTCCATTTTTCATCAAATTCACTTTTTTTTTACTATCTACATTTATTTCTTTGTAAGAACACATTAAAATGAACAGATGCATTGAGTTCGACACAGGGACAATATTCTCTGATATCATATTTCTTCCTAAGGGAACTAGGATTAGAGGATCAGAGGATAGGATCACTGTGAAATTCAGTCTGGAAGGGACCTCAGGAGGTCCCTTGTGCACCTCTGCTCCAAGCAGGGCCAGCTGTGAGGTTAGACCAGGTCACTGAGAGCTTTCCCCTACCAGGTCTCATAATCCCCAGGATGGAACCTGCCCAACTTCCCTGTGCAGCCTTTCTGTCTGCCTGCCCCTGCCCTGCCTGTCCTCATGGGAAAGGTTTCAGTAACCACACTGAACCCCTCTCATTTCAGTTCCTGCCTGCTGTACCTTGCTGCCCTGCCATGCATGGCTGTGAAGGGCCCGGCTGCCTCCTCTCCATCCCCTCCCCTCAGGCACTGACATGTCTGTGAGGTGCCCCTGGAGCTGTCTCTGCCCCAGGGCTGGACAAGCCCCCCTGCCTCAGTCTCTACTAATGGGGCCAAGCTCCAGCCCTGAGCATTGCAGGGGTGAAACTCACTCCAGGTTATCAGTGTTTTTCTGCATTTGGGGGCACCAAAATGGTGGTATCCAGATGTGCTCTAACAAGGAGTGCTGGGCAGAGGGGACAATCCCTGCCCCAAGCTCCTGGTGGTGCTCCTGCTGTTGCAGTCCCAGATGCTGCTGGCTGTCTCTGCTGGAGGGCTCACTGCTGGCTTCTGCCCAACTCACTGTTCCAGCCGGAGTGTGTATCTGCACACCAGTTTTCTGTAGCCCTTGACCACCTTCCCTTATCAGTTTATCTCATTATTTTTGAAACTATTCATAGTTCTAACTTCTACAACATCCTTTGCCAATAAGCAGAAAAAAGAGTGTTTTGTGAAAATTCATTTTTCATGAAAAACTGCTCCTTTTTATTCACTTCTCTGACATTTCATTTGGTGACCCTCAGTTCTGGGAGAAGCAGAATTTTCTTATGCAGCATACAATTTTATAGAGCTACATCATATTTCTCCTCAATCATCTATTTCCCAAGCAGAAGAATCCTATTCTGTTCAGTACTTTTTTGAAGTAGGTCTATACAGCAAATTCTAGCTATTTCCTCTGCCTCTTTTTCATTTCCATGATAGCATTTTGAGATGAGATGGCAGTATACAAAAAGAGAACGCATCATAAATTCATAGTGTAATGATGCACCCTGCTTTGTGCTTCCTTTCCTAGAGATTACCAAGAGTCTCTTTACTATTTAACACTAAACTGATGTTCCCAAAGCACTTCCAGACCTTTCTTAAGTGGTTAGAGGAAATAGAGAGCCCACCATTACGCATATGTATGTAGTTTAGATTGTTTTCCCTGAGTGGATTATCGTGAACGTAATAACATCAGCTTTTCATCTCTGCCTTCATTTCCAGTTAATCAGCACCATAAGATCCTTCTTCAACTGTCTGCAGCTGGCTGCAGTTCAGATATTTTGGGATAGTTTTATAGATGTGGCACTTAGGGACATAGTTTAGTGGTGGACTTGGCAGTGCTGGGTTAACCGTTGGACTCAATAATCTTACAGGTACTTTCCAACCTAAGGAATTCTAGATTCTGTGACCAACAAACCCTCTCATCTCATGATGGATGCTTCTCTTTCGACATCACTTACAAGTATTTTGAATAATGTAGGTCGCAACATAAATTTCTCTCAGACTTCACCCATATCCTCTTTTCAGCTGCTTATTTATCTCTACATTTATATCCCTACTTCTAAAGCTACCACTAAAGCTTTGCTGTATCCTTTTTTCTTCAAAGATCTTGGATAAAGGGACCTAGGGGAATAACTGAAGGGCAACACTGTGTCCACTGGCCTGCACTGACCTTTCAGAAGCTGGTCAGTCTGCACCATAGCATGCCCACAACCTAAAACCTCCATCAGTTATTAGGAAACTACATGGTACCAGCCTTTCTCAAATGAAGAAGGCTCTGGCTAAATATTTAGTACAAGGTTGCTTTCACTGGGACAGATGAGAAGTGGCATTACATCAGTGCAACCCTGGCAGGAGGAGAGCTGGTCATTTCCCTTTGGGCAGGACAAAGCCTCCTTTAAGAAAGCTTTACTTCATGTACTTCAGGCTGTGCTGTCATGTTGTTATGCAGCAGAGAAAGTGAAGGTTCCTGCTCACTGGGTCTGCAAGGAAAAAGAGCCTCATTCTCTGAGAGAGGAGCACCATTCATACTGCTTTGAGGAGACTCCAGGCTGCTCAGTTCTGTACAGGGAAGTACCACAGTAAGTCTCACCATGTGCTCTTTGCAGTCAAATAAAGTGTATCAGCTTTGTTAGGGAAGAGGAAGGGTAGCCTCTGCTTGGAACAAACCTAGCATTTCTCCATAACGTTCTTGAAATAAAAGTGGACCCAGTGTAATGTGTCACCTGTGTGCCTTTTACCATAACAGTTAAGGAATGCTTTTACATCTGAGGAGGGATGTTGCCTTAGCAGGGAGAAGCTGCACATTTTAATGGAAAGCCATCCAGAAAACTCACCTAGAAAAGCTCTGAAAGCCCAAAGCTGACAACAGCTCACTGACACTGACATTGACCAACCTTGTGGGTCGCCAGCCTGTCAGATAATTCCTCTTCATGAGCAGAGCAGAGCAGGAGGACTGGGGAAGTCAAGAGAGAGGGAAAATTGGAAATGCAGGTGCTGAGGCCATCCCTGTTAGAGCCACGGGACCTCTACACTGTTAGCCCAAATAACCCTAATCAGTGGTGGTCCTAACATTGTTCTGCCTAGAAACCCTCGCTCCAGCAGTGGCCCAAGAAAGGCGTGTGAGAGAGTTGAGATAGGGACCTGAGAGAAGACTCCTCAGAAATCTCTGCCACAGTTTCACAGTGTCATCAGTCCAAGGGCAGCTTGGTCTAAGATGGGATGAAATACGGAGAAGGACATTATCCACTAACTGGACTCTCCTGCAAGCCCAAGGACCTCCCTCATATGTCCCCTGGACAGTCATGAAGGACCACTTGCCTCTTCATGTAGGACATGTGCTGCTCCTCCAGCTCTTCACTCAACACAGGGCATGGAGACGAGCTCTTCATAAGGCAGGGCCTCCAAATGTTTCCAGCCCAGACCAAATACCTCATCCCCATTCCATACACATCACACACTGTTTGCTCCTAGACCTGGCTGGTGTGCAGCAGTGAGCCAGAAAATGTGTCTGTGGTCCAACCCTGGTCTCACATGCTCAGTGTCAGAGGGAACACTTGAAGTATGAGGGATTTCTTGTGCTACTCTCCACTTGGATGAAGCTACCAAGTGAATAAGGAAATTGTTTTTCTCTCTGTGTCTGTCACAGCACAGATAAAGCAACTCATCCTCTCCTTGGTTTTTTTTTGCCTAATTCTTCTGCTACAGCCTAATCAAAGGCTGCAGAGCTCCTTCAATTTTTATTACTTTAGTGGGAATGATTACTGTCTAAGAGGGACAAAAATCCCTTTAAATAAAAAATAGGGGTTTTTTTGTTCACATCCTCAGATCATGTTAGCATTGAATTTTAAAGGTCGAGGCTGGAGTAATACAGCTCACCAGTTAGGTCTTTGCTAGCTTATTATTGCATTCAGAAGGAGAAATCTGAAAAAATTGCCAAGAATGATTGAGACCAGGCTGATGACAAAAAAGTTGAAATGAAACAGTGATGCTCACTGTGATGGTGACTTTATTAGTTTTTCCACTTCCTCCTAAAGAATGTTTCTCCCACAAAACTTAAACACCAATGCTCTGCAAGAGAATACCCTGGCACTTGGTCTGCCAGGTCAGACATCTGTGATACCTCACTCACGTGCAGCCCCTGAAAGAACACTGAGGGCACCATATGAACTGCACAAAAAAAAGTGTGTCAAAAGTCAGGTATTTTACAGTGTGTAAGTTGCAAATTTTCAGGCAGCTCCTAAAAAGGTTCCTTTCATCTCTGAGAAGCCAAAAAAGTGCTGTCCCAGAGGGCTCCTTCTATATGAGTGATTTGTAAAATGTTAGGAAGTCAGCTCATGGTTGCAAATTGCTTGACTCTCAAGAGAAGGGGTAAATAAATGAAGAAAAACCGGGAGATCAAGGACTCTGTACTCAAACAGCTCACATTTAAAAGATAGTTCATTGGTATCAGCACAACATGAAGGTACTTACATTTGTAAAGTAACATGATTTGGCACTTCAAGAGCAACCGTAAAACATCCACGTGCAAACAGGAATTAAAAAGTTGAGAACTTGATCTCTTGCTAAAAATATTTTTTTTGAAGTTAAGCAGTGTCAAGCAGGGAGAACAGCTAGAGAGAACAGCTAAAACACAGGATGGACAGCGGGTACAGTCTTTTGTAAGCAGGTAGCACTTTACACTTGCTTAACATTTTATTTTGATCAAATAAACCTAGCTTATTTCCATTTTGGGTCTTGCCTAGTAATAGAGTGATCTCATAGTAAGCCAGGAGGTGGTGATGTTCCTCACAGAAACAGCACACTGCCTTGGGACAAACTAACAGTACGTACAATTCAGCATGTGTGTTGGAGGACATCAAGCACAGGGGTGTGTGCTGTCATAAGTCATCTGGCAAGTGTAGGAGCTAGCAACATCAAGTGATAGCCAAAGGAGAAATATTTCCTCTAACAACCTCTTTGGCAAAAATCTGCAGCTTTTCCATAGCTGAGAAGAATATGTTCAGTGCTCAATGAAAAAATAAATAAGCAAAGAACCCACAAAAAGGGAGTCCTGATACACATGGAAAACTTCAGTGCCTGAATCTGTGTGTGTGTGGTGCCTTCATCCACAAGTTCTATTCACCCTCTGCTCTGGCTTTGATTAGCAAAGAAGTCCTGACAGCCAGTCCATGGCCCTTGCTAACATCTCTGATGGAGAGTGACTTGCCAGGGAGGGGTCTGTGATTTAAGCAAATCATTTGTTACCTCCTTGACTCTAATCAGGTTGATTTATACCACTTGAGGATTTGGACCATGTACATGACTGAAAAGTGTTTGCAATACCTCTGATTTGACGCTGGATTATAGCTTGACCTTGCTGATCTTGATATTCACACTACGGACTGTAATATTTTCAAAGTGCTCAAGAACTTTCCTTCCGTTTGGGGGATTTTTGGTAGTTATTTTTGAAGCCCTGATAGATGGCTGAAATATCACAGCTTTGGATTTTCCTGCCTTATGTTAGAAATTACTGTGCCATCACTTTTGAAGCTCAGCTTTACAAGTCCAATATATTAAACAAAATCAGAACTGTGCAATATCTCCTGAAGGTGGGTTCATGTTACGATATTAGTGTCATGTAATTCTTTATAGGTCAACTTTGAATGGCATTTGTGCATTTGTAATGTAGGAACAGCTGCCCAAAAATGAAGTCCCGGACTCTTAAATGACTTGGCATAGCCTTCTGGGCCTGAATGTCAAGTCTAGCTAAATATGTCTTCAGGGGTCAGATTTGAGTTTTCAGTCTTCAGAAATATGTTCTAGTATCAATATCCCTTGCGTTTTTGTTTCCTGGGTAATTTGGAATGATCATGATATGCCACTGTGATATTTTGCCTCCTAAAAGTTTTTTTTAAGAGGTTATTCCATGAAAAGCAACATTTTTATTGTCCGGGGGGTTCAATTTTTTTATTTGATTAGCTCTGAGCCTTACACTGTATTTGTTCACTGCGTGTGGACCACTCTACAAAGTGCCACTTAATATTTAGTTCAAATTCTAACACTGAAACTTCATCCAATCTCTCCAGACTCAAAAATCTTATTAATTCTCATTAATTTTCAAATCCTAAATACAAATGTGTGTATTATAGCAGAGCACATATTTGCTGACATTGGGATGAATGAAATTATCTGATTTACTGTTTGGGAATTGTGAACATACTGTATGACATCTCTGAATGCCACCATTCCTTTTGAAATGCCCTGAACTAGTGGCACTGTGAAGACTAATTACTGTGCTGTGATTTTAGGTGTGTTACATCAGTCTTAATAATTATATGCTTGATTTAAGATTAGCATATTGTGAAACAGGTTTGTATTAAGATATTGTTTGTGGCAAATGAGGCATCCACCATAACAACAGTTCTCTCCACAGCGTTAAAAGAATCCTTTATCTTTTTCCTACAGGATGAATTAAATCATCATCTTCCTCACTTCAGTGCTGAAGTTTTCTGACATTATTGGGAAGTCAGAGGGCAGCAGGGTTGCGTGAGGAAAGGTGTAGATTGAAGGGAATTGTCTGAGTTAATTCAGTGAGGATGACTCTTCGTATGAGAAAGGATTTGCCAGTGCCTGTATAGGTTTAGCCTGGATCAAAAAGAAAATAGCTGGGTTGGTCTCTCTTTTTGATGGGATCCCTGAAGAGGAAGTTATTTTGCTTACAAGAATTAAAATGAACCAAACTTCAGAGTCTGAGCTTGACATAAGTACTTTTCAAAGCTGCACTACTCTTCTTATGTGTCTGT
This sequence comes from Lepidothrix coronata, assembly GCF_001604755.1. Taxonomy (NCBI): domain Eukaryota; kingdom Metazoa; phylum Chordata; class Aves; order Passeriformes; family Pipridae; genus Lepidothrix; species Lepidothrix coronata. The sequence continues at coordinate 4,607,056 of NW_016690240.1, forward strand.
TTTATCTGGAGAAGCATTCTTCTTTTTGCGAGACCGAGTTTGTAATAGCAAATAGCACCCTCTTGCCAAAAGGGAGAGCTTGAAATTCCCCCTTGAATTTCTCCTGTAAGCATGGGCACCTGGCACCCAGCCACAGCACACAGCATGTGTCTGCCATCCCGAAGGCTCTTCTCTTCTGCGTGGAGAGCAGTGGCAACTGGGAAGCACTTGCAGAAAGCTGAGCAGGCAGAGCTGCCCACGGCTGAGAAAAGGGAGCCGGTCCCACTTCAGCTGCTGCTGGCCACACTATCCCACCACCTCCCTCGTATGGCTAGCATCTTCTTAGACCCATTCCTGCACTCATTTACACACAACAATGGCAAAACTTGGCCACTGTTTTTGCTCAAAGAGGAGCCCAGTGCATGGCATCTCCAGCAGAGGTGGTCATAGGAACTTTGGCCAGGGGCTGGGGTGGGACCACCCCCTTTTGGCAGCAGAGAGCTGTTACATTGGCTCACGCCGTCTTCTGAAACCTTACCCCAAGACAGCTGCAAAAGAAGGAATATGACGAACAGGAACCTGGAAAGAAGGCAAAGCAGCTTCTTTAAGCTGACTCAGCCCTTGGAAGAGTGGCGGCCGGCTTTAAGAAGCTGATGAGGGAACAGCAATGGACACAGGTGCCCAATCAAGGTGTAGCACAAAGGCAAAAAGCAGATTGACGTCCCATGGGCCATCTCCAGTGGTGTGTCTTTCTAGAAAGAAGCCATTCAGATCCAGGAGTAAATTATAATTTTCCATATGGAGAGGGAAGTGCAAAGATGAGTCCTCTTGGTCACCAAGAGCTTGTATGACTGCCCAAAACAGCATCCCTGTTGGAAGGGCTGTGTGTGGATGCATGGACATCGCCTTCCCACCGCATAATCTGCAGACTTTTACTGTCCCAGTAAACAGCCCTTGGGACATCCATGACTGTAAGGGCAGTGGTGTGTGCAGGCCTGGGACCAGTTCCCAAACTGCTCCATAGCACTTAAAGGACAAAACCTCAGTCAAATTTAGAAATCTCTTAAGATGGGAGGGATACTGACAGTAGCTTTACTCCTCCTTTGCTCTCACTCTCTATCCCCCTGATATTTCTTCAGTTGATATTGATCCATTTAAGATGTATAAAGCAAATAACTGTATTTAACAGCCCTAGTTGCAAGCAATCAAAGAGCTCTTAAAAATCTCAGAATGTGAATCTAGAATGTTTACCCTCAGGCAGGAATTCCATTAATAATTTAAGATGCCTGTGTGCAATTGAACAGTAATGGTAATTTTCAGCTACAAGGAATCAATCTAACAGCATATTCCAGATGTCTGTATGCTGTGGAAACAGCGTTTCTCTGGGTAAATGCCATCTTTATATACAGTGAGCTCTGAAAAATTACAGCCACTTTTCTCTATGGTTCATTTATAAAGCTTTCTTGAATCCCAGGAAAAGCCCTTATAACGTGACCCGCAGCTTACATGCATATCATTCCTTGCACAGTCAGCAGAGCTGCTGCTGCCTTACCCTATAAGTCCAACACTTCTTATGTGTCCAAAGCCTCAGAAGTGAATCATGGAATATCCTGAGTTGGAAGGGACCCACAAGGGTCAAGTTCAAATCCTGGCCCTGCACAGAACAGCCCAAGGAATCACACCATGTGCCTGAGAGCATAAAGTGGGGGACACTGGTTTCAACATGCCTTCCAGAAGAGCAGCGCTAGATCCACCTGAAGCTGGATCATCTCTCTGGTCAAGCCAGGGCACAGTTACACGTCACACATAGAAGGCCAAAGGGTGCAGTTACATATCGGACAATGTGCTGTTTCTGCAAGAAAACATATTTCAGCAGTTTGGCTATCAGCCTGGTTTCACAGTGAGATCCAAGGTAACAAATCCATGGTGGGCCTGCCCGTGGGGTCAGCAGCTCGGTGCCGGCCTGGTATGGGCTCCTCCCTCATGTGTAGGACAGGTTGTGCAGACGTGGAAAAGGCTCTATCAAGCCCAGGGTGTAAACCTCTGCAAAAGGTATTTTCAGGACAGGCAAGAATCAAGAAATCAAGTAGGGAATATATGAGTGCAAATAAATTCCTCAAGAAAGTAATAGCTGTAAGAACACCCAGCCCAGGCAGCGATAGCTGAAGCAGGTAGAGCAGGCTGTGCCACTGCAGGGTACTGATGGCAGCTCTCCTCATGCAGAGCAAAACAAGGCAGTGCTTTGTCCGGAGGCTCCTAAAATCTCTGGTGACATGTCTTCCCACAGGTGGGCAGTCCAACCCTTGATATATTGTAAATAAAATGCCACAACACCCCCTCCGGAAGGAGTGCACTATAAACTTAGCTTTGGTCTGATGTCTCTGGTGGCTGCCTCCAGCTGGAGGGTGGCATCCATCCCTGCCTCCATCCTCCTTCACACACTGCCAAACGTTTTCCATGTTGGCTGTCCCTACTGATGGCCTTTGAGCTGTGGAAATTTTACTAGCTGTGGTTGGCGCTGTGATAACAAAAACCAGCCTGACAGACAAGGCTAATGGTGAGGGAGGGGGGAAAATAGTCGGTTTTTACTGGATTTTTCTGAATTCAACCTCCCTCAACAAGGATGATTATAACTAATTAGGCAGAGCATGGTAACAACGCTCACATTTGGAAGTGTGGTGTCTCAATGGAAGAGGAAATTAAATAGGATGTGATCAGAGAGCTGCAGATAAAGAGAAAATAAGGCCAGTCCAAACCAGTAGCTTTTCATCAGAGAATAGATGAATAGGTTAGTCAAGTCGTTTTATTGTACCTAGAACACTGGTAAGTGTTATGTAGTACTGTAATTTGCATTTCAAGAAAAGCATCTGACATACCATCCTTGAGGACTTTGTTTCCCTCCTGCCTCGACCTCTCTCTTTCCTTGGAGTGCAAGGGTGCACAACTCACTTAAACCATTCCACAGGCAGAGCTTCTTCAGGTGACACCAATATGCCTAAAATATTCCTTGAAGTGAGAGAAGGGTTGGAAGGACAGTGAGGAAAGGGAGGTGGGTGTCTGGTAGCTGGAGTGTCTGTGGGAACTGCAAGTCTGGCTGAGGTACCAGACACTGTCAAGCCATCAGGGCTCAAGGTTTCATCCTTGAGGGGCTAGTGCCTGTGCATGCACACACACAAACACACACATACACACAGACAGACCTGCAACCCAGCCATCAGAGCTGCTCCCCCTTCAGGGAGAGACCCCCTTCACCAAGAGTCCAAAGCAAATAAAAGTGTTAAGTGCCCAGGGTCGGAAGGCTGGAAGGATCATAAAATCATTGAGACTGGAAAAGACCCTTAAGACTATCAAGTCCACTGAGGATGTGCAAGGTGGACCAGGTAACTGGGCACAGTGAAGGTACTGGCAGCTTTGGTACAACTGAGAGACACTTGGCAAAATTTTTGGAAGAATTTTGATAAAGTAAAGCAGCTTTAAATGTGAGCAGATACTCGTGCTGCTTGGTTGCTAGCAGGTGTGATCCCAGCTCTGACATGCACAGCTCTGGTCTGAACATCCTGCAAAACTACAACCCCAAGTTTGTAATTATCTGGGGAATGTAGTTCTCCAGGCAAAGGTCTTTTTTACATCACTGTATCATATAAAAACTGAGACTCATATATACCTGGAACTCAGGAACTCAAAGAGGGCCATCAATAAAACTTCTACCCTGGACTTCCAGGGGGCAGATTTTGGCCTTGTCAGAAGACTGGTTCAGAGACTACCTTGGGAAATAGCCCCTGAAAACAAAGGAGTCCAGGAGGGATGGACATGCTTCAAGAAGCAAGTCTTGAACTCACAGGAGCAGGTTGTCCCAGTATGCTGAAAGGTAAGCTGGTGGAGAAGACTGGCTGAAGATTTTGAAAGAAATTAGGGGGGAAAATAGAGCTTACTGACTATGGAAAAAAGGGCTGGCTATTCATGAAGAGTTTAAGAATATAGTTAGGTCATATAGAAAGAAAATTAGAGAGACAAGGCATAATTTGAACTCAATCTAGCCACTTCTGTTAGGGATAACAAGAAGTGCTTCCACAAATACATCAATAGCAAAAAGAGGGGCAAGGAAAACCTCCATTCTTTGTCAGACATGGGGGAAAACATAGTCACCAAAGATGAGGAAAAGGCTGAGGTACTTAATGCCTTCTTTGCTTCAGTTTTCAACAGTAAGACAGGTTGTCCTCAGGACAACTGGTCTCTGGAGCTGGTAGACAAAGACAGGAAGCTAAATAGCCCCTCTGTAATCCAGGAGGAAACAGTAAGCGACCTGCTGAGCCACTTGGATCCTCACAAGTCTATGGACCAAATGGGATCCATCCTAGGGTGATGAGGGAGCTCTCCAAGCTGCTCTCCATCATTTACCAACAGTCCTGCTCACTGGGGAGGTCCCAGATGATTGGAAGTTGGCAAATGTCATGCCCATCCACAAGGGCTGCAAGGACCCGGGAAACTACAGGCCCATCAGCCTGACTTCAGTGCCTGGCAAGGTTATGGAGCAGATCATCCTAAGTGAAATCATACAACCACTACAGGATGGACAAGGGATCAGACCCAGCCAGCATAGGTTTAGGAAGGGCAGGTCCTGATCTCCTTTTATGATCAGGTGACCCTCCTGGTAGATGAGGGGAAGGCTGTGGATGTGGTCTATCTGGACTTCAGCAAAGCCTTTGACACCGTCTCCCACAGCACACTCCTGAAAAAGCTGGCAGCCCATGGCTTGGACAGGGGCACTCTGTGCTGGGTTAGGAACTGGCTCAATGGCCGGGCCCAGAGAGTGGTGGTGAACGGAGCTGCATCCAGTTGGCAGCCAGTCACTAGTGGTGTCCCCCAGGGATCAGTGTTGGGCCCAGTTCTGTTTAATGTCTTTATTGATGATCTGGATGAGGGGATTGAGTATACCATTAGCAAATTTGCAGATGACACCAAACTGGGAGGGAGTGTTGATCTGCTGAAAGGCAGGAGGGCTCTGCAGAGGGACCTGGACAAACTGGAAAGTTGGGCTGATTCTAGTGGGATGAGATTCAACAAGGCCAGGTGCTGGGTCCTGTACTTTGGCCACAACAACCCCATGCAGCGCTACAGGCTGGGGACAGAGTGGTTGGAGAGCAGCCAGACAGAGAGGGACCTGGGAGTTTGGATTGACAGGAAGCTGAACATGAGCCAGCAGTGTGCCCAGGTGGCCAAGAGGGCCAATGGCATCCTGGCCTGTATCAGAAACAGTGTGGCCAACAGGTCCAGGGAAGTGATTCTTCCCTGTACTCAGCACTGGTGAGGCCACAGCTGGAGCACTGTGTCCAGTTCTGGGCCCCTCAGTTCAGGAAGGATATTGAGGTGCTGGAGCAAGTCCAGAGAAAAGCAACAAGGCTGGCGAAGGGACTCAAACACAAGTCCTATGAGGAGAGGCTGAGGGAGCTGGGGTTGTTCAGCCTGGGAAAGAGGAGTCTCAGGGGAGACCTCGTCACTCTCTACAACTCCCTGAAAGGAGGTTGTAGCCAGGTGGGGGTTGGTCTCTTCTCCCAGGCAGCTATCAGTAAGACAAGAGTGCATGGTCTTAAGCTGTGTCAGGGGAGGTTTAGGTTGGATATTAGGAAGAAATTCTTTACAGAAAGGGTAATCAGGCATTGGAATGGGCTGCCCAGGGAAGTGGTGGATTCTCCGTCCCTGGAGGTTTTTAAGATGAGACTGGATGTGGCACCCAGTGCCATGGTCTAGGAACCACAGCAATGTTGGATCAAGGGTAGGACTTGATGATCTCAGAGGTCCCTTCCAACCCAGTTGATTCTATGATTCTATGAATTGACAGTACCTTTTTCTTGCCTACTGTTGGCAGGGCCCCCAGTGTAGTCAGAGACATGAAGCAAGCTGCCAGAGAAGCAGGAGTCAGGCTCTTTTTCTTCCCTTCTAAGCATGAGTGAACAGCAAGACTGTACCTAGTAGTCACTGTTTGCAGTCCTGGTCAAACATCAAACACCTGTCCTTGTGCTGCTAATGCAGAAAGTAAGGTATTGAAAAAAATGCCACTGATTAAAAAGTAATGTCGGGGAAATCCCTCAGGCTATAAATTCTGCACAGCACAAGTGGGCAAATTTCATCCAGCAATTCTTGCTTCACACTCTCTCTATACCAAAATTGCATCTCACTTTCAAGCTGGGCACCTGGCTTTGAACACCCTTTTTGGACAATGATTTTTCCTCTCCTATGAGCTGAAAGAACAAAAACATAAACAAGTACATGAGAAAATTATTGCCTCAGCAATAACCTCTCCATAACCTAGTGGGAAGGCACTGTGTACAAAAAAAGAATCTGCAGTTAGATATAACAGTTGCCAATAAAAGCTTCAGGCTGTGTCACTGGAGCTGTATATTATCCATGGAATTTGTGGAATCTATTTTAATTTATCCACTTCCCCAAGAATATGAACGAGGCAAATAAAAAGCTTCATAGGAGCAGAAACAACAGCACAGCTATGAAGGTTTCCAGGTAGAGACTGGCAGCTCAGGCTTCAGGCAAGATGACAAATAATGAAAGACTGGAGCCCAGCAGCATGTGGTTTCTCCCAGGTGCCTCATGCTGCAGCATCATTCCTTACAGGAGAGCCTGGCCAGTGCCACACAAGGAGGACAGGTGATGGCTGCCTGTACAGGGAAGGCTGGGCAGTGTTCATAGAGAAACTGTCCCCAGACTGAGGGACAGGGCATCACTCCCTGGGGGTGCCGGCCAACCCTTTCCATAAGTGTTCTGCTTGCTAAACAGTGTAAATAAAAATAAAAAATAAAATGTTTAGCCAAACCTTAAGATAAAGGGAAAAAGTAACAACTGCCCCATTTAAAAATACATATGCCTGCCAAAATGTGTCAGGCATATGTATGCTCTTCCCTTCTCTGAATGTGCTACAAGTTCCCAGCTTGCCCATCCACAGCTTCCATTCAGTTTGTTACGCCACCCTGAACATATGGATATCTCCTGTGTCCTTCAGCTATCACTTTTACATAGGGGTGGGGTGATAAACATATTTTTGCAGACCACATAGAAATTCCCCAGTAACAAGTTGTTAATCTTTAAAAATAAGTATTGATATTTTTCAACTCTTCTAAAAATAGTGGATTTCATTTGTTGTAACACTGCTGCTCCTTCCTAAATTTTATTTCCCTAGCACTTTGCAGAGGAAGAGCTAGAGATTTGTAAGAAGCTACTTGAGCAGAGCTGGACCAAGAACATCAATATCCAATATTTGACCCGGCTGTTCAAATGTCAACCTGTCCACATTCCATTAAAGCACCCCTTCTAATACTGCATGTTTGCTGATTTACTTGTTTCTAAGAGAGGCAAAACTTACATAATACCTAGTTCAGACAAAAAAAACCCTTTATGAACAATTTAAGGGTCTACGACAGTAGCCAAAACTACACCATGGAAAGCTGACTTGCAATTAAACATCTTACCAGTTGCAGTACCCAGCTGAACGAGCTGAGAACACGCGTACTCATCTGGATTAGTGGTTATCCTATGTTGCAGAGATCCCATGTGACACTAGCGTCCCAGTGGAGCTACAGCTATTGGCCTTCCCCTCCTTATTTTGTGCCTCATGTATCATAGCTCAGGTGAAGGCCATGAGCTATGGCCTTGTGCTTTGCCTGCAGAGAGCCTGGCATTGAGCACAGAAAAGAGGCCGGGAACCTGCTCCAGCAGGCTGTTTAAATGATTTTTTTTTTCCTGCTGATGCCTCACTCCGCAGCTTCTGCATCCACATGAAGACAGTGCGGACAAAACATGTGGTTCACTAGGGCAACCGAACTGCAGGGAGTGATGGTAGTGGCAGCAGGTAACAGTCTCTGGAGCTTGTGAGCCTGGAAAAGAGCCAAGTGAGCTCCCAGAAACAGACAGTATACTCTCTGGAGCTCTACAATGCCTTTAGAAATCAGGATAGAGGCAAACTCCAAGGAAAAAGGGAAGGATAACCCTCAGGGAAGGATAATCCTCGGGGCTGCATGCACTGTAGTACAGCTGGAGCTTCTCACCATTCTGAGGGTGCTTCTCCGTTGCAATTAAAGAATATAAGGACTGCTCATTAGCCGATATGAAGGAGCTTCTCTTGTGCAGCAGAGATGTTTTGGATACCACGGGGTTTTGGATAAAGGCTGAAACTGAGAGGGTTTGCTCTGACAACCCTGCTGCAGCATCCTCCTACAACTTTCTACTCGTAGAGGTCTTTTTTTTTAATCTCCCTTTCTTTCCTTTTCTTTCTCTGCCACTAGCTGCAAGCTGTCTCTTTTATTTCATATCTTCCCTAAGGCTGAGCAAGACATAACCCTTGTAGATCTCACTCCTGCACAATGGGGAAGCAACACAGTCCTGGTGCTGCTACCCTAGCTACTAATGCCATTCCTTTTCTCTCCAGCTAAAAGGATCAGCTCATCATCTGCAAAAGAAGCACAAGGTCTGCTGGGGAACTAACAAGCAAATGTGTAATAGGACTTGTACTCACTACACCTCATCTACGCTTACTCATCTGGCTCCTGCAAAGGAGAGTGTGGGTGGCCCCATGGGAAAGGAGTGGGGGCAGCCAAAAGCTTTTCCTTTCGTGTGTCTCCAGACTCTCTCCTAACTTTGCGTGTGAACAGAGACTTCCATGGGCCCAGTACAGACTGGAAGCAAGTCTGTTTTGAGCAGAGATCTATTCTTGAGCTGCAAACTAGAGTAAGAACTCAGCAGAGGGTGGCTGTCGTCCCTTGGACAGCACCATGGGAAAAAGAGTGAGATTGCCTGAGCACAGTGTCTGGTCTTTCATGGTGGAATTTTAGGTCTTGGATCGCAACACAGAGGTGGAGAGATGTTGATTATGATACTGGAAGTTAATCTGATGTAAGGCAGGTGAACGCAAACAGATCTTTGCTTTCATGGGTAGCACGACACAGGAGCAAAGATAAGTTTTTTGATATGAATATCTCAAGGTATCTCTGCCTTGCCTTCGATCTTTGCTTCTGTCCTCTTGTAAACAGTCACAATTTAAAAGTGTTACCTCCTGTTATACTAATATTTTCAAAAGTTTAACTAGCAATTCCAACGTAAAGACACCAATTTGTTTTCCTTGTTGGTATATTTAGCAAATTTCTTATACTTTCTCCACTGTATGATTGGCAAATCTGCACTTACCCAGGTACTGTGAGCAAGATATCTCATGATGACAGAGAGAAATATAAGGAGCAATTTAATGTGTCCAATCTTATAAAAGCCTGGTAACATTTGTATCATGCAAAAAATCAAGACCTGCTAATACAACAAAATGAACCCCCAGTTGTACTGAAGCTTGTGAAAACATGAGTTACTACTTTAAATATGTTGTAAAACATTTGAAATTCCAATTTGCTTGGGTAAAAGCTTTAGTAGTTCATTTGACAGCAGAATTGGGCACAGAAGATGAGAAAGACAGCAAGGACGTGGTGATAAGACACTGTGCATATAGATAGTCAGAGATGTGAGATAGGAAATCAGTAGAAATTGTGCTTATGCACGTGAATGATAGTTTAATCCCAATTCCCAGTCTTTCATGGCAGTACCTTGGGTTCATTTATGTTCATCTTCACTCTTGATTCTTACAGTGGGCTTCCAGAGAACTGGTTGGTCTTGTTTTGGGTTAAATAAATTCAAAGTTGCAGAAACCATTCTCTATTAGCATGAAGCAGACAATTTGCAGCAAACTAATAAACTGTGGCTTCACAGGAACACTACCACAGTCAAGAAAAACACCCATTGATGGTCTGCATGTTCTCTGGGGCTGGATGTGCCTCCATGGCCCTCTGGAGCACTCTGCCCCATGACCTTTCAGGGCACACACAGGGACAGGGACTTGCTCATTCCACCCTTGGCTCATGCCAACCCTCCACAAGGCTCACAGCTGCTATTTTTGCAACGTGATGAAAGTGCCCTTCTCCTGCTCCATGACTTTGCCAGCCACTTGTACCTCTCCTCTGGCATCTTGAAGCAAAAGTGAGACATAATGTCCAGCAAGAGCCTGCTGCAGAGGACTATTTCCTGAAAAAGTCCCAAACTTGACTGTGTTGTTGGACTCCCTCCCCAGCTTCTCAGATACACCTTGGCATACGAAAGTGGGTATACGTGGCCAGTGCTTGAGTCTTTCATGTCCAGGTCCCAGGACATGAAGTCTGTGCACTGAAGCAGATGACATCCCATAGATGACCAGGTTCAGCTCTGTTAGAAGAATTTCATTTCTCCCCAGAGCCTATAACATCATTGTAGTTTGGGTAGGTGTGGTACTGCTGCTGTGCCCAGCCACACACCTCCAGGCATCACATCAGCTGCAAACACAGCCATTCCAGTTTGGGAGTCCACACCTTGCACAGAGGACAAGGTGGTGCAATTCTGTTTTCTCTCATCCTTTTCATCAGAAATTTCACCTTCCTTTTGAGAAATATGGTATCTTCACTGCAAATCTCCTGTTTCCTGAGTTACAGAATTTACAGAAAGTAAATTTCAATAATGAAAACACCACTTCAAAACCAGAGAAGTTCCACATTGCTCCAGTTGCATGGATGGCTAAGCTCAGAAAATCCCATTGCTCCAGAAGTTTATTTAAGAAACTCAGGAGTGTTTCAACATTAAACTCCTTCCCACCACTGTGAGCTTCAAACAGCTCTGTTCATATCCAGGTGCTAAAATAGTAATAAAAAAACTGCAGCCAAAAATAATTGTCAGGTTTTGAATTTGCCTAAAATTTATCAGAAATAAGATGTGAGGAGCTGGGAACTTGCCTGAAGCACTGCAAAACCAAAACATAAATCTTGAGATAAATTATGTAATCTAGGGATTCCCTTCTCCTGCACCCCAATCAAGGAAAAGGTTTAGAAAAGCTGGTAATATATTTTCATCCATTTGTATTTGACAGAAGTCACCACGGAATACCTTTTTTCAAGAAAAAACACCAATAAAACACCTTGCAGAGCTGTAAACTTGTGTCAGGATCAGTTAAGAAGGGGCTAATAGGGTTACTCTGCTTATTCGCTTTTTCTTTATGGTGGTGATCCCTATGGATCAAACAACAAGCTTGTCTCCAACTCTTATTTCTGAAATATGAGTTAGCGGGTGTTTCCCTGTGGACTTCTGGAGAGTCGCATGAATTCAGCTCTTCTTGTTGAATTGCACAATGTTCCTGCCAGATGCCCATGCCAGCCTGTCCAGGTCCCTCTGGATGGCAGCATCGAGCCTATGGACCGGTACTACCATCCCAGCTCCGTGTCACTGGCAACTGTGACAAGGTGAAGGGCTCTTCATCACTTCCTCCAGGTCACTGCTAATGGTGTCACACAGGACAGGTCACGGGACAGACCTACAGTATTCCACTCATTACCAGCTCTCAGGAAGAAGGTATATGACCCACTAACCATGATCCGTGGAGCCCGGCCATCCAAACAGCTGCTTACCCGTCTAGGTTTCCATCCAGTCAGACTTCAATTTCATGATTTAGATGCATGAATATTATGGCAGACAACACTGAAAGCCTTGCCAGAGTTTACATGAACTGCACCCACATTATTAAAGCTGAAGTAAGTGAGATCCAGTGCTCTCTCTACATTGACAGTTGTGGTCATTTTATCACAGAAGACGAACAGGCTGGTCAGGTGTGATTTGCCCGTGTAAAGCTGTGCTGAGGGCTCTCGTTCATCTTCATGAGCCCAGAAATGGGCTCTGTGATTTTCCCAGGGCTAAAACAAGGATGATTTGCCCATCATTCCCAAAATTTTCCTTTTGACTTTTTTAAGACAATCATATGTAACAACCTTTTCCACATTGTGTTACATACAAGCAGTCATCTGCACACCTGGCATAATTTTTGTACTTTCTTTTTTGTCCTTTCTTTCAGTTCTGTTCTGTGGTCATCTTTTTGATCATCCCAGTTTACCTAAAATTATTTGGGGGGGGGATTGGAATGAGAAACTCAACCCTGTCCCCTAAAGTCTGTCCAAGTTCCAGCAGTGCTGGATAGAGAAGTGGCTCTGTTGATACTACTGTCACCTCGCCCCGCAAACATGTACAGAATTTGCCAATCCACAGTATGCATACACTGCCACAGACTGTCCACCAGAAGCAACTGACAGTTAAGGAGATAAATAAGCTTTCAAAGGTTCTGTCAGTATAACTGCAGAAAATGAAGCACATACACTCATCGTGTCTACTACGCCCCTCTGAAGCACTCTACCCCCAAAAAAAAAACTAAGAGTGAAAGGAAAAAGAGTGTGTGTGAGATCCTTGTCTACCTACCAGGAGGATGTATCCTAAGTGGTTTCCACAAAAGTACAGAGACCCTAGAGACAGAAAGCTTTGTTGACCAGTGTTTTCAAGTTGTTAATGAAACAGACTCCAGAAGGTGCTTGATACAGAGTAGAGATACCTTACTTGTATTTTCATTGGAGGGAATCTCTGTTGTCCAGAAAGACACAGGTGAAGGTCCAGCATACAAAGGAGCCACTCACACTGATGGCATATCTGAGTCTTTGGCTCTAGTTTTTACTTCAAGTAGGAAATTGGTCTAAAAAGTCCATGATGGATGAGAATGAGGCAATGAACCCTCCTTAAGTTAAATGAAACTATTAAAATAAGATTTGCATCAGTTTTACAAATAAAAATACACCTGTTCTTTCTGAGCTTTGGTCCAGGCCTTTTCATCTAGTCCTCCAGAAGTTCCTTTGTTTTCACCTTCTATACACTAATAGCACTAGATAACAGATCTCTTCACTGAATGCCTGAAATATTTCCTAAAATACAAGCATCTGACATTTGCCTCAGTCACCCAGGGAAAATACTAACAATTTACTCAAGTTAATATTTGTGCTTTTTGAGAACCTTGCTTAGCTATGGCTTGACAGTGAGTTGAGGTCAAATATAATTTTGCCCATTTCTGCTCTGTCAGTCACAACAAAACAACTCTTGGCCTCTGACTGGCACAGAGAAGATTCTTTGGCTTCCCTTGAATTCTCCATGGACATGAGTGCTACCTTCTGGCCAGTGGTGCCTTCCATAAAATAACAGCTACAGATGACAGGACACCTTGGAAAGCACTTCTAATAATTCTTCAGTATTCTCTCGTGCAGCATGACACAACTCTTGCTTTGCAAAATGTCACTGCTGCTCCAGCACGTAACAGCCTCAAGTCCTTTCGTCAAAGCTAGCAGGAGTGTCACATAACTTGTGTTTAACTTCTAGGGAAATCTCATGCTCTATTTCCCTTGAAGCTATTTAGACAGAATTTCTTTAAATCTATTATGGCCCAAGAAGGGTTACTTGTGATACCAAAATCCAGCTGTTTACCTTGATATTGTAACCTTATTTCCACTCTTTACAAGTCTCTCTCTCCCTTTTGTAAGGGTTCCTTTGTGTTGATTCTAAGGGCTCAGCATAAAGGAGCTCTCACAACACCTTCTACATTCCCAGAAAAAAAAAATATTAGTGTGGATAACAAAGGTTGAGAGCACTATCGGTAATTTTAATTTAAAAATATTACTTTTGTCTTCTTGAAGCTGTCTCCAATCCAAGCAGAATAGGGTCAGCAGATAAAAAACTGAGAAAAAACATAAAATAAATAAAATCCCGATAAAGCATGGAAAGCAAAATCAGGGCATCCTAACAATCATATTTCTCTTCTGTGGTGAAACTACCAAAATGATATAATCATGACCAAAGTTTTAAAGTAACTGTGACCATAGATTAGACTTGATTAAAGTTTTAGACATGTTACATTCATTTCTTTCTACTTCCAATGTCCTCCAGAGACACGTACAAACTAAAGCATTCAAACTCAGGGGACTTTCCTGAAAGAATTGCCCTTAATATTTTAGTTGTTGAATAAAATCACTGTGTGGAACACGAATCTAACAATTCATCTTTTACTGATAGGACTCTTGGTAAATTGTCTGTTCCTCAAGTTATAAGACTAAAGAAGCTATTATGAGAACAGGGCATTTTATTTCAGATGCAACCACGCAAATCTCAAGGAGAGAGGAGGCTGGCAGAAAGAAAAGTCCCCTGATGTATATCTTTTAATTAACATTACAAAACATTCCTTTCTGTATGCAGGTAAATCATTTATGCACAGTTCACTCGTATTTCTAATCCTTATCACTAAAACCCTATTTTTTCCCCAAGTTTGATTTATTTTGAAAAAAAAATTGAACCAGCAAGTTGTATTGTACGATGAGGGAGTTCAGGATGTAAAGCACTGAGGGGACAACAGCCATTTAAATTACATTAATTCTTCCACAAAGTGAGAACATAAAGGTGACTCAATCTGTCTTACCCAAGTTTTATAATATTCACTTAATGTATCCAAGTTTATTTTAAGGTGGTTTTTTGAGGTGTTTTTTTTGATTTGGGTTTTTTTTGTCTTTTTGGGGGTTTGTTTGTTTGGTTTTATTTTATATTGCTGAGCTATGAGCCCAGGATATGTTAATCTTTTAGGGCCTTACTTGACTTGTCAGCGAGCCAAATACAAGAAACAACTCCATTGTCTTTGCATCAGGATCCTTTCCCCAAAGCAAGAAGCACAAGCAGAAGTTCAGACCCAGTTCAACCAGTGTCTGTGTGGACAACCGACGTACTACCAGCATGAACTCACCCACTGCCTACATCTTCTGCAGATCCCATGGAGCCTCTTCCAGCCCTCAGTCTCAGCTGACAGCTGTAGAGGAAGGTTGACTTATTAAGGTAAGCTATTGAAAATAAAAACAACTACTTAGACCAGATTAAAAAATTAACATTCCTGTCACTATGCATAAGACTACATTTGATAAGTAATTGGAAGAATTGTCTTGAAACTTTTTTTGAGGGAGACAGACTCAGTGCACAGGCACATAGTGCTTACAGCACAGTCTCAGTGCACAGGCACATAGTGCTTACAGCACAGTCACATATAAACTCAAGTTACTGTACTGCAAGGAATTCTTCCCTTTCAGACACCTTTTTTTCTCCCTGCTTCACTAGTTTCCTGAAATTTGGATAGAGGTTAGATTTGCACTCCAACAATTGAAAGGAATTTTGACTTCTACAACTTGTCCATCCACCAAAACGGGATTAATTTCACACTCTTTGTTCCTGCAGCATCTGTAGTAGTCATGTACTATGACTAGATGCACAATATGCAAGGTCTTTAAAAATGGTTAGCTGAACTACTAAGGTATTGAAGAGAACAGCAAAGAAACCAGTCCCTCTCAAGAATGTGTGGTGGGTTACCCTGGTTGGATGTCAAGTGCCCACCAAGTCACTCTATCAACCCCCTACTCAGCTGGACAGAAGAGAGAAAATAAGACGGAAAACAACTCATAGGTTAGGATAAGGCAGTTTACTAAAGCAAAATGAAAGGCTGTGTGTGCACAAGCAAAGGAAACAAACATCAAAGCCTTTATTCTCTACTTCCCATCAACAAGTGATGCCCGGCCACTTCCCGGGACAGGGCTTCAGCATGAGTAGCGGTTTTTCGGGAAGGTAAGCATTGTAAATAATGAATGCCCCCTGCTTCCTCCACCTTTTCTTGTCTTTTATAACTGAGCAGACGTCATAAGCTATGGAATAGCCCTTTGGTCAGTTTGGGTCAGCTGTCCTAGTTGTGTCCCCTCCCAAGATCTTGCATGCCCCCAGACTGCTGATGGGGGGCAGAATGTTGGAGAGACAGTGCTGATGCTGTGCCAACACTGCTCAGCAGTAGCCAAAACACTGCCGTGTTATCAGCTTCTTTCTAGCTAACAATGCAATGGAGAAAATGAACTCCCTCTCAGCTAGACCAAATACAATCTCCACTGCTTATTCCATACCATGAGTATTCATACTCAGAACCCATAAAATTTAATCTTCTAACTATTCCACTGTATTTACTTCTCATTACGAAATCTCTTCTTACCAACACTTACACCTTTAACTACATCCTTAAACCATATTTATACCCAGCATACAGATTGATACTTTTTCATTAACTATTATCCCCAGTCCTTTCATAGATAGACATTATTATTCCATTCCATGGGCTTCCTCCAGCTCTCCAGATGTAGAGAAACAGACTTGGACTCCATCCCACCAAGATGGGTGCTCAGGGCAGGAGAAGCAGCACACTCGATTGTTGGGCACCAACAGCAGCTCAGCCTGGGTTGCCATTGCACTCGCCTTGCTCCTTGCAAAATTCACTCTTCGTCAGTTCATGTCCTTCCTGCTACTTTACTTCCTGCAACATACAACTTACACCACAGATTATTTTCCCCCCCAGGTTAAATCTCCTTGAGGCACACACCGTGTCTCCCCATCCTTCTGCATTACCCACCAAGTATACCCAGGTCCTCGAGAAAAGACAATCCCACGGATGGGTTTGCCTTTTCCCATGTGAGGAGAAATCCACACTGACTTCCCCAGCCGCTTCCCCATGCGTGATATGGGTACCTTGTCTCCTCCCACAGTATGCAGGGATTTTGTTTGGGCAGGACTAGGGCGGTTAGCAGATTCTCTGGTGTTAACCAGCCAAATGGCTTCTGCTAAATTTCCATCCCAATGCTTCCATGACCCATTGCCTAATGCTCTTAACACAGTCCTCAGCAACCCATTATACCCTCTCAATCTTTCCAGAGGCTTGTGAGGGATAGGGGATGTCATACACCCACTCAGTGCCATGTTTCTTTGCTCAAGAGTTTTTGAAGTTACTCTGAAAATAAGTCCCATTGTCTAATTCAATTCTTTCCAGGGTACCACGTTGCCACAAAATGTACCTTTTCTTGACCAAGATTGCCTTTTGAGCAGTGGCATGGTTTACAGGATATGCTTCTAGACAACCAGTAGTTGCCTCCACCATGGTCAGTATGTAGCGGTTGCCTTGGCATGTTTGTGGCAGTGGTCCAATACAGTCAGTTTGCCAGGCCTCACCATAAGGAAAACCCAGCCACTGCCCTCTCTTCCAGGGAGATTTTACTCACATGGTTGACTTGATTGCAGCACATAATAACTTGCTGTTGCTCAGGGCCCCATTCAAGATAGTTCTTTTGGGTCACTCAGTAGAAGGGACTCACAAGCTGACTGTAATCTGGAACACACATTCTCCAGAACCCCACAAGGCCTAGGAAAGCTTGTATTTCCTGCTTGTCAGCTGGTGGAGACATAGCTGTTATCTTGTTTACTGCATCCATGGGCACATGATGGCATCCCTCCTGCTATTTTATTCCCAAGGAATGAATATCCTGTGCAGGTCCCTTGACCTTGCTTTTCTTTACAGCAAACCCAGCTTTCAGAAGAATCTGAATTACTCTTTTTCCCTTCTCAAACACTTCTGCCTTGTTGTCCCACACCATGGTGTAGTCAATGTAGATGCTCAGGAGCATCACCCATTTCCAGTACAGTTTGGATTAGTCCATGACATATGGTAGGGCTCTGTTTCCACTACGGGGGCAGTTGATTCCAGGTTTAACCTCCTCATGTGAAAAGCACACTGTGATCTGCAATCTGCTGCCAAAGGAATTGAGAAAAATGCATTGGCAGTGTCACCTGCAGAATTCCACTTGGCTGCCTTAGACTCATATTGGAGCTCTAACATGTCTGATGTGGCAACACTCAGTGGTTCAGGGTTCAGTTCACTCGACTTCATTCAGGCCATGACAGTCTTCACCCTCCATCAGACTTTTTCACTGACCATGTGGGACTATTTAAAGGTGATGACTGTAGTTTATGAATCAGCTCAGGTATGGGAGCCAGGAAGTCTCTGTGTGGTATTGCCGCCAGTGCACTCTTCTGGTAGCAATTCGCACCGGCTGTTCTTCAGCTTGCAGCAACCCCACGATGCAGGGATCTTCTGAGAGGCCAGGAGAGGAAACAACTGCTGGGTCTTCTCTGTGTTCACAGTGGCTACACCAAAAATGCATTGGTACCCCTTTGGGTCCTTGAAGTACTTCTCTTGAGGTACTCAGTTCCAAGGATACAAAGGGCCTCTGGGCCAGTCATAAAAGGGTGCTTTTCCCACTCATCCCTTGTTAAGCTCTCTTCAGCCTCCAATACAGACAATTTTTGGCATCCCCTTGTCACTCCAGAGATCAAGATGGGTTCTGTGCCCCTGTACCCCAATGGCACCAGCGTACACTATGCACCAGTATCTACCAAAGCCTTATATATTTCTGTGGGTCTGATGTGCCAGGCCATAAAATTCAATATACCCAGTCATCCCTTTCCTCCTCCTGGCAAAGGTAGGGACCCTCTATTCCTGCTCCTGGTCAGAGTATTCGCTGTCTGACCCTTGCAGCGCCAGACCAGAAATCCCCCCACCAGGATCAGGAGAGGTAATTTCAGTTCTTCTATGTCTGGGAGATTGCTGATTGCCTTTGTGTGTCTACAGAAACTATGCTGACAGTCTTCTTGGGTGGTCCCTTCGTAACAGCTCCCTTCTCTTTCAGTTCACGTACACGGGCTTCCAGCTTAAAGGTGGGTTCACCATCCCACTTCCTCATATCTTCCCCCTGGTCACACAGAAAGAACCAGAGTGCACCACGTGTCATCTGTCTGGGACTCTCTTTCCCTCTGATCAGGGCAGGAGAAGACTGATTTCTTGGGCTGCCCTTGACAGCTGAGGTGCTGTCCTGTAGGGATGAGGAGGTACAGAGGGTTTCTTCTAAGTTTTTGAGCCAGAAAGATGCTCTCTCTACAGTTGGTGTATCCATTTCTGGGTAATACAGTGCTGCCAAGCTGTTAGAATAAGAAGCAGGGGCACTTTGAATCACCTTCCTCCACATGGCCATTGTGCAGGGGACATCCTCTGGATCTTTAGAGACACTATCATTATTTAAATCACTATAGATGACTTCCACCACTGCCAATTCTCTCAAGTACTGGATACCTTCATCTGCAGTAGTCCACTTTCCTGGGGAGTTCACAAGATCTTCCTTAAACGGATATCTTGCCCTCACACTTGAGAGGAGCCGTCTCCAGAGACTGTGAATTGCTGCCTCTTTTCCAATTCCTCTTTCAATTCCCCGATCTCTAGCAAGGGATCCCAGCTGTTGGGCTTCTCTACCTTCCAGTAGCTGACTGTCGGCCCCATAATCCCAGCATCGAAGCAGCCAGGCAGAAATCCGCTCACCTGGCTGGCGGCTGTAATCTTCCCGCAAGTCTCGAAGTTCTGATGAGGTCGGGGACCGGTTGACTTCCGTTTCCTGTTTGAATTCTCTCACTCCTTTCTCCGATTTATTTGTTGAAGGACTGGCTTCTTGATCAGATCGTTCCTTTCCCGATGATTCATCTTCTTCTTTTTCGTCTTCTTCTTCCTCTCCTTCTTCTTCTTCTTGTTCTTTTTCTTCAGCTTCTTCTTCCTCTCTTTCTAACTGACAATATGGACCTGTAGTTCTCCTTGTCCCCCTTTTCTTTTCCACCACAGGGACAGTTACAGTAGTTGTGGTTTGAGTCCCTTTCTCAACCATGGTGTCCTCAAATGCAGTTTGGGTCCCTGCCTCCACTACAGTCCTCTGAGAGTACTGAACTGTGGCTCGATAGGCACAGGCCAGGCCCCAGTATAGGGCAAAAAGCCTCTGGTTTTCATTGGGTTGGGCAAGGCACCCTTCTATCAGGTGATGCGTTAGCTTGCCAGGGTTGAATACCTGTTCAGGTGTAAAGTCCCAGGCAATGGGAGGTGATAACCGCCCTAGGAACCTGCCCAAATCCTTCCACACCCCCTGCCACCCAGGCACTGGTCTCTTCAGGGCACATTTTGACATCACCTCATTCAAAATTTGTTTTCTCTTATACCAGGATGACACCAGATTCCACAAACACCATAATATGCTTACAGTACTAATTAGTATTAAACAGATCATGTAAGGATGAACAAGGACTGCGGGAGCCTGCATAATAAGAGTATCCACATCAGTTCCGGGTAGGGAGATGTATTCCCTCATTGTCTCCACAAGATAGGTCCCCCAGCACAGCAAGGCCATCAATGCCAGGGAAAAGCACAGAGCCATTGTTTGTACTAACATGTTCCCAAGCTCAGCAAAATAAAGCGATAAGCAGTGCAGCTGACAAACTCCGTGCCCCGCACAGTAGCTTGCTACTCAATGACTACTATTATTATAGCATGCAATACGTATATATAATGTCGTTGCCTCACCCCACATTAGGTACCAAAAAGGATTGTGGTGGGTTGACCCTGGTTGGATGCCAAGTGCCCACCAAGCCACTCTATCACCCCCCTTCTCAGCCAGGCAGGGGAAAGAAAAAAAAGATGGAAAGCAACTTGTAGGTTGAGATAAGGCAGTTTAGCAAAGCAAAAGCGAAAGGTTGTGCATACACAAGCAAAGAGAAGAACACCAAAGACTTTATTCTCTACTTCCCATCAACAAGTGATGTCCGGCCACTTCCCGGGACAGGGCTTCAGCATGGGTAGCGTTTGCTCTGGAAGGCAAGTGCAGTAAATAATGAATGTCCCCTCCTTCCTCCTCCTTTTCTTATCTTTTATATCCGAGCAGACGTCATACGCTATGGAATAGCCCTTTGGTCAGTTTGGGTCAGCTGTCCTAGTTGTGTCCCCTCCCAAGATCTTGCACGCCCCCAGTCTACTGATGGGGGGCAGAACATTGGAGAGACAGGGCTGATGCTGTGCCAGCACTGCTCAGCAGTAGCCAAAACACTGGCGTGTTATCAGCTCCTTTCTAGCTAACAATGCAAAGCACAGCACTGTGAGGGCTGAACTCCATCTCGAACCAGATCCAATAGGGGATGTTAAGCCACAGTGTTTCCCTACACTTTCTGAGTATGAGCTGGAAATTTAAATGCTGGTATCTGTTTTTAAAAGTTTGGTATCAACCACCTTTTTTCTTCTTCCACCCTTGGCAAATATGTTTATAAAGTGAACTGAAGGATTAATTCAACCTGGGAATAAGGCTCCACACAGAGACAACAAGAAGCCTGCAACTGAGGAACATCACCAGCCCCCCCCACAGCTGCCCTGGCCACTAACACAGCTCTCCTGCTGTGAGATGGGACAGGGATACCTCAGCTTTTTTTGACTACCAACAACAAATGCTTACTGGGAAAAGTAATCTTGGAAATGTAATCTTAAACTCAGGAGGAAACCTTAATACTGTTTACAGCATTTCCTATACATACTGCATTTGCTCCAGTGCTCTTCCTTACTGCATCATTCCTCCTGCTTGTTGTATTTGGGACTTCAGTAACACCTGGGAAGATGGGAAACAGCACAGAGCATTATTAGCTTGATCATTTTTTGACATTACACTACTCGCACTACTCTTTTGATACACACACTGCTTTTGCTCACACTACTTTTGCTACTCAGAAATTATTAGCTGTTTTGAACTATTCCTGCAAAAGGGTGGGTTGGTTTTTTTTATGGACATAGAGCAAATAGGCCATGAGAATGATAAATCTAACTAAAGCAACAGAATGCACTCCAAAGATATTCAAACTTCTTTTGAAGCATTTCTATTACAGAATTTTTATTATATTCTGTGAAACAATTTACAATACTTTTCTCTCTCTCTTTCATTGTTATTACAATTTAAAAGATTAACTAAAAATACCCTACCAAAAAATGAAACCAGTGGAGCAGTCCAATTCAATTGTACTTATTCTGCATGCTTCAAGAAATTAGGACACAGTTTATCAGCAACTGTGCATAATTAGTAAGAAACCTATTTAAACCTAATGATACGCATGGCCAGGGTTGCTGCTTCTCAATGGAGACAGTAGTTCTGCTTAATTGGGATGCTTTCAGATGGCATAATTGTTGAAACTGATGCTCTGCTCTGCTGGTTCAGGCTTCTGGTAGGTCTCTCTCCCCATCCTGCTGGGAACATTTTGCAAGTGGAGCTCCATAGCACCCACAGGGCTCCCTCGCTGATGACTTTTACCGCCCAGCTTGTGTCTCCAGCACCAGCTCTGCACTGCCAGCTGCCCCCCTGTAGAACAAATCTGCTGCTGAGGACTCAGGGGTGAGGTCTGCTGTCAGCTCCCTTGATTTGAGTGTTGAAATGGTGCCTTTCAGTAGCTGGAAGGACTTTCAGCTCAAGGGTTCAGCAACACAACATGGACATGCCTGTGACACCTACCACACAGAACCGCAGTGATTACAGCTGCCTAAATGACTTCATTGAGAAGTTTAAGAAGTTTGTGATTCCTGCTGCTGTGACTTCCTCCTCAGCAAACACCCAATGACTTTTATACCTTGCATTAATGCTACCACACCTGATAGCCACTTACTAGCCTGTGAGAAATAGGTCAGAAGCCTTAGCTCAGCTCCTAGAAGTCTCCCTCTCACTCAAGCCTTTTGTTAGTAGTCTCAGTGGGAAAGGGTCATCAAGAGAGTAAAATGTTTTCTCAGACCTGCAGATGATCTCTCCAAATCACAGCACCATCACTCTGCTGGGCAATATAAGAAAGCTTGCAAAATAGCTGATCCATCATGCAGAAATAATGAAAATTGGCTCAAAGGATGACAGTTTCTTGTGACCATTAAATTCACTGCAAATAACTAAGAAAGGAAGATCTGTCAAGACAGTTTGTAAAGGCAGCATTTTAGACGAGATGCCAAAGCCAGGACAAAGTTTGCACAGTCCACATCACTTGGCAGTATGTCAGTATAACATGAGATGGCTCCACTTCCACCAACAAAGAGCTTAGTGCTACAGCAGAGTCCCTCAAATCCAACTAAAGTAGCTAATTGTGCCCATCGACTGAAACCAGACCTGTCAAATGGTTCCATGCCAGTCCAGTGAGCCCTCAGGATCAAGGGAGCAGAATAGCACTGCAGGCTGTAACAGGGTGAGCTGTGAAGGTAACACAAGTGTGGGAAAAAATGTGGAAAGGGACATAACTCCAAGCTGCTTTGCAGACCAGCAGCTGGTCTTCAGCAAAAGGCTGAAATATGGGAGACCACAGCCAGCCTTCAGCAGCTGAAAAAATATTCATTTAGGGGCATTATAAATATGGATCTACTGATCCATCTTCAGCTGAACTTTCTTACCATCCTCCTTTACACCTTTGTTGTTTTCTTCTGGCTTTTCACACTCAAAACGCCCTGCAGAACCAATGCAGACATTTTGTGAAAAAGGCTTGGTTTGAAACCGTGTCTGCACTAGTTCCTACACAAACTTTCACTGGGGTTTCGCTAGTACAGTCCTGCTGCTCAGTATCGATGTTCTCAATGTAGGCTGGTGGGAGGACGACAGAACAGCTGAGGCAGAAAAGACCAGAAACGTCGGCATCAGCCACAACAGCAAGGGGAGGGAGGGAGGAGCAGGAAAGATCAGTACGTGTGTAGGGAAAATGGCTTTTCCAGAAGAGGAAAATAGAAGGGTAAGAGAGTAGAAAAATTACACACCAACCCTGAACCACCTCGGGAGCAGGAGACTGATCTGGAGTGGTCACTTGACGGCTCAGCGCCTAACAACACAGTCTGATGGCTCAGTGTAATGACACAGTCTGTAGCGACTGGAAACATGAATGCAGATGCACAGGCACTTAGTGCACCTATTTAGAAGGAAAACAAGATTTCTATTTGTCACTGAGCATATCTGTTTGGCAGGCAATATCCATGCAAGGTGGTGCAGTGCATTTTGGGGCTTTTCAGTACATCATTAGAAAACATGAGCCCCTCCAGCTGTCTTGTTTTCAACTGGATCCAAACCCCTACTTCCAACAGAAAGATCTAGTGGAATACACTGGGGGGAAAAGTGGACTCATTTCAAGGTTTCACTGTTCAAATAACAAAACAATTATAAACAGAAGGCTGTGTTCCAAAAAAATCCAACCCCAGCCTCCCGTATTCTTACACAAGACTTTTGTCTGACCCAACGGATTTCACAACCTCCGCTTCCATGGCCTTCTTACTGCTGGTCTCATTCACTTCTCACCTGGAGTGAAGGCCTGCAGGTGGACAAGGAGATGAAATCTGCTCAGCCAGAATGTCGAGCCCTCCAAGCCACAGAGGTGAAGGAAAAGACCTGGCCAAGCTTCACTATCCATCTAAGTGGCAGAGGACCTGGATACCTGGCATTGCACCTTGGTCATAGCAAGTATGTTTTTGTATGAGGTGACCATGAAGAATAAAAATGCCTGGCCTGGAATGGCTGCAACAATACTTTGAAAATGCTGAAGCACAGAAGATCCTTCAGCTGATAACAAAAATGGAGTCATTTATATCCATAGTGAAAAAGCGTAAGAACAACTGAACAAGACCAGCTCTATAATACTGATTTTCATATAAATGTCTGGGTCTGGGAGTGACTGCAAGCCCAAAATGAGAAGATTCAGATGGAAAGTTAAATGCTATTTTGGCTCTCCTACAACCTTGCTCTGTGAAGATTCATTATCAGAACTGTAATTTGGTTACCACTACAACAGTTTCAGGCTTTCCAGCAGCAGCTTGCTGGAGCTGCTAAGGCTAAAGACAACTTTTTTTTCCAAGCTATATGAATGATCATTAAACATGATTGCTAAAGAAGCAAACTGTCAAAGTCGTTTCATTTATTTCATAATATCACATCTGTACAATTTTCATACATACAGCGGAAAATGCACATTGGTTACACAATGGCATTTGGCTGCATTTCCAAATATAATACAGTAAGTGCAACTCCACTTAAAATGTACATTTATACAACTTAAACAAATTAAGGATTGCTACACCACTATCTGTGACAGTATAAAGCTTCATTTATGTTATGTCTCATTACTAAACCACTTCCCGGTTAAATATAAAACATATTCAATCATTTTAAAATGGCCTTTGTGGTACCTGGCCAGCATATAAAATATTTGTTGTGTAAAATTTAACCATTAACTTTTTGTTTTAAAAAATAATCCTCTAAGCCTATTTAAACATTTGCTATTGAACTGTTATACTGACACTTTGTAGCAGGAACCAAATTTTACCCTCCTTTTGTTCGCTCTTGCACTGCTTATCACCAAAAGAAGTAACATTTGTAATGTACTGTAGTTTTATTCAGATACAACCAGGTGGTTAAACTATTTAACAATTTTGCTCAAAAGGTAAATAACATTTTTTATTAAAGAAAACAAAATTACATTTCAGAGATATTTGTCATCAAAATTTTAATGGGCAGGGTGCTACAAGCACTAAAAAAAAAAAAAAGAAATACAGAAAATTATTAATTTAGCTTTTAAGAAACACCCAAATATTCTCATAACTTTACTTTTGGAATACATTGGTCCACAGACCACATTCTTGTTACAGCTTACCAAATGAAAAACAAAATTGCTTATTGCCGTCCCTGTAACAGGAATGCCTCAGTTTTAAACCTCCTTTAAAAATATACATTTTACAGTCCTTTCACCTCAACAAAGGTGACACTGACAATAAATACACTGGTTTGGTGATCTTTTTCTTCACTATGAAAAGTCTACAAACTACCTATTGTACGCCCTTTCTTTTTTAGACTTTTCCAATGCCTTGTCCATAGTTTTCTCGTTTTCTCCTCTACATTTGGGGCAGTACCATTTGCCCTTTGGTTTATGATTGAGTCCCACGCACGAAAAGTGAAACCACTCAATAGGGCACTCATCATTATCACATCCTATCATTTCTCCATAGGAGACTTGGTTGCACAAGCAGTATGTTGGCTCGTTAGGGTCAATAGGAAGGTCAGGGGGAGAAGCTTCCCGCTCTGCTTTAGCCTTGGATCGTTTCTTCTTCTTGGACGTTTTTGCTTTCTTCTCCTTTGGTGTTCCTGAGGTGATGTCATCATGATCATGATTGTTTGAGGCATTTTCTCGATTCTCATTATTCCTTTGCCTCCTCGATCTCTTGTTGTTGGGCTTCTCAGCCTGTGCGATTGTCTCGTTCTTTGACTTATCTTGGCTGGCCTTCCCACTGTTTCCAGTGGTGTCATTAGTCTCTTGACAAGTCTCAAACAGTTCCACGTGGCTGTCCACTTGCCTCGTTCTGTTCTCAACGAGCTCCACCATCTGACTGACGATTTGGATCTTCTCGTCCCCCAGTTCCTGACTCCGAATCAAGGCTCTCTGTATGCAGTGCAACATTCTTCTCTTCTGCACAGCATCTGTCTCTCGTTTAAATTTTTCATAGTAGTCGTCCAGGTCCTTCAGAATCTCTGAAAAGAAGAAATAAAAACTATAAATATTTTTGACAGGGAGAATAGCTAAACAAAACCTTTCCATATTTTTCCTTCCATACAACAACATATTTTTGTAAGGTGCAAAGCTGATCAAAGACAGATTCCCTGAAGCTGATATCTGACAAGTGGCTCATGACTCCAGTGGATTACTTTTGTTCTAGTTGGTCCCACAGGAATAGAATGTAAATGCTGATTTAGCCAAAAAAAGGGACTAAAAATATTTTTATATGTTGATAATTCTTCCCTTTAAAATTTTCAGTAATTAAAAAGAACTAACGAAACAAATACACATACCATTGAAAGTTCCAAAACTGACTGCAAAATTAGAGAGGA
The DNA here is from genome assembly GCF_001604755.1 of Lepidothrix coronata. Lineage (NCBI taxonomy): Eukaryota > Metazoa > Chordata > Aves > Passeriformes > Pipridae > Lepidothrix > Lepidothrix coronata. Next base: position 4,633,542 of record NW_016690240.1, read on the forward strand.
AATTAATGGATATTTTCTATATAACAACATTAACATTTTTAGTGAATGACAGAGTGGGAGAAAGAGAGTGGGAGAGAAAGAAAGCACAGATCAGTGGAGAAGCTATATTCTGGTTTACTTGACAGCTGATGCAGAAGCACCAAATACACGGTCTGGACCCTAAACTATGGCAAGTTTCATCCAATACTGCTGAGCTACTTCTGCTGAAAATGTGAGGCCATGTAAATCCCTGGATTACAGAATTATGATTACAATATCCAAGATGTTTAGATTATTTCCTCCCTATACCTTCTGTAACATACATGTTGCTTATTTTTTAAAACACAGAAATATTACCTTCATCAAATATTTACTGCAGTGAAGGAGACAAAAAAAGCTAGGAGATAACATTAAAGACGATAGGCAACAACTGGAGCAGCTAGAGCCTCCAATTTAAAATGCCAGCACTGAAAATAGGTTAGATTCTGAATTGCACCTCAAGGATTGTTCCAACAGTCTATAAGAAACAACAATGCACAAAAACTGTTTAAAGTTTCAAGAATGGTTCAGGAAGTCTATTTTTAGGCAGATGTTTTTGAATTTTGTTATGATACTCAAATCAACTAAAGCACAGAGGACATTTGGCATTTCCATATTAAGTCCTCAAAATCACGTAGAATGTTTTTCCTGCATCTCATTCCTTTTCTGAATTTTCCCTTCCTCACAGGTCAGCATGTTCTGCCTTAGAGAAGCAAAATATACTGAGATATAAAATCTGATCTCAATTCCTCTAACAGAAACAAGGATTTCTCATACATGCAAACAGCATTATCAAAACTCTTTAAAACTTTTTATTTATTTATTTTTAATAGGAGAACGTGATACATATGCAACCGACAGTTACCCTGTGATTTAGGTTTTGCCTTGCCTGGGCAGAGTTTCTGAACACATGTGATCCTAATTTTCAGTGAAGATATGGAAATATTATAAAAACTTTACTTTGGATTTTAGAGCTGCAGCCTGTGCTTCACACGTTGGTCAAGCACGACCTGTCAGCTGGTACTGCAATATAGTCTATCTGACCAAACCAGTATTTTGATATATTATTAACCATCTTAAGCATTTGCTTTTTTTCCTGCTTAACTAAAAAAAAAGATTCCAAAGCAAAACAACAAAAACCTAAAAAAAAAAAAAAGTCAAACCTAAGATGCCACTGAAACAGTGGCTGAATGCAGCAGATTAAGCATTCAGGAAGACTAAAAAAAGCAGTGGTAGTAATTTTCAGTGGCTGCAATGCACAGGTTTAATGCTTCAAGCGCTGGCACTTGATTGATGCCATCAGCTTAACCCATCTGAATTTGGTAGGTGGGTATCTTCCACGGAGAACAGTCTCTCTCGATAGCATAACGTAATTTATGCTTGGAGTTGGGCATTAGGAAAACTTCATCTCTGGTACGGCACAGACACTACAGCACCGCACCCTCTCCCGGCGCAGCGCTGTCCTGCAGGAGCGGCGGTGGGATGCGGCGATCCGGGATCCTGCGGGGCGGCCCCGGCAAGGACACGTTTAGTGTGGAGACGGGGTGCGCGAGGCCAAAGAGATGCTCAGCACCGGCGCCAGAATGCGCTGCTCGAGCAGCGCAGCACTAAAAGACACATCTGTGCAGCTGTGTGGTGCAGCTCGGGGGGCTGGGGCTGCCCGCTCACGGCAGGCTGAGTTCACGGGAATTCCAGGGAAGCGCGTTCCCGTGCCCTGCTGTAGCAGCGGGAGCAGAACGCTGCGTTCCGTGCGATTGCGAACGCACCTGCCCGACACCACAAACGCCATTAAAACGGGGGGGTAGAACCGCTGCCAGAGCTTTATTCCCAGCGCAGCTCCGCAGCCTCCCGGGGGCCGAGACACCGCGGAACGATGGTGAGCGGGACACGGGCGAGAGCCCGTCCCCCGACCGCCCCTCTGCGGCGCCGCCTGGCGCCCCGGGGCCGCCCCGGAGGTGACGGAGCCGCCATTGTTCTCCGGCAGGAAACCGGTAGCGGCCCCGCGGCCGCGGCGGAACCGGGAGGGGCTGAGGGGAGGGAGGCCCCGCCCCCTTCGCCACGGGCCCCCACCCGGAGCCCAAAGAAACCAACGGGAGCAACAACAATGATTGACACGGAGAGGCGGCCAATCGCGGCGAGCGGAGCGCACTCGCGCCGGCCCCCGCCGGCCACTGAGGAGCGAGGAGAGTCGCGAGGAGCGGCCCTCCCCCGCTCACCCGGGGACACGTCAGTCACAGCCGGGGTGGCCACGGCGGGCCCGCCCCCCGCTGCGGCCCCAGCCAATCAGAGCGCACGGGCCGGGGCGGGCCGAGATATTCAAATCAACCCCACCGAAAAGTTGCTTCTCGAAACGTCACGAGAGGGCGGGGCGAGGGGCGTGGCGGGGCGGCCCGGGAGCCAACAGGCGGGGGGAGGCGGCGCGCGGCCGGCCCATGGGGAGGGCCCCGCCCTATGAGCGCCGCTGGGGGGCGGGATGAAACGCGATATGCTAACGAGGGGCGTCCATAAAAGGCGCAAGGCAGCCGCTTCCCCAGCACAGCGCGGAGGTGCCCGCTGGACGTGGCGGCTGGGGATATAATGCCTGCCCTGCCCTTTCTTATCCTATCCTCTCCTCCCCGCCAGGCCCCTGTGGGCTCCCGAGGAAGTTTGCCTCGGACCCTTCCGCCGGGCTCCCCTGGCGGGCTGCCCGAGGAGCTGCTGGGGGACCAGCAGGCAGGGCTCGCTGCCCACCGCCCCCTAAGGCCACATGCACGGGAACGCGGGGAGGGAAAAGGGGTCCCCCCGCCCGGCACCCCGGCTGTCAGCGCTGCCGGCGGCACCGAATAAAGCCCCCCTCCCCTCCCCCCTTCCCGAGCGGACGCCAGCGAGCAAGTGACAAAGCTGCCCCGAGTCCCGCAGACCGGCCTCCCCTTCCTTTCCTCCGCCCGTGGGGACGGGGACGGCGTGCCCCGAGCACGGGCAGGGGAGGGGGCGCTTCAGCCCAGCCGTAAACGCGACCGTACCCCCCCATACACTCACACCGCACACGCCGGGTCCTGCCCCCCCGGCCCCCCGCCCCCCGGAGCGGGGCTGTTTCACCGGGTGAAACGAAACCCACCGAGGAGGGAGCGAAGAAAGCACACCCTGCCCCCCACTCTCGCCTAACCCTCCTCTCCTCTTCTCCCTCCCTCCTTCCCTCCCTCCCTCACTAGCTGCCTCTCTCCCCTACTACAGCCATAATGAATACTGTACATTCCTAAATGTTGTGCTGTAATCTCTCCCTCTCTGTCCACCCAGCACTTTCTTCCGTACCCCGAAATCCTTCCACCTCAGCCCCATGGCCAAGGACGGCCCCCCTTTGTGCACCGCACACCCCACTTCCCTGCCCCCGCCTTCTTGGCCAGCAATTTACACAGAAAAGCAGAGTCCTTGCTTAATAAGAGAAGCCGGAGACCTTTTGTTCCGCCCCATGACAAGAGCTAACGCTGCAGATCAGCCCCTCTCTCTCCTCGGATCTTTCCTCCCGGCTTTCTCCCTCCTTTCACCTCCCAAAAATAAAACTACCATCCCTGTGGGGTGCAGAGGGGCAAAAGGAGCCGAGGCTCAGCTCTGAAGAAAAGAAAGGCAAAGACACCCTCCCCCCCCCGAGCCCCATACCACACACACGAACGCACACACACACATACATATAGAAAGCACTTACCTTGATATTTGGCGTCAATTTCCCTCATCAAGGAGACATTTCTCTGCAGATCGAAGGGCATAGACTCGATGGAGTCCAGATAATCCTCCACATAGTTCACTAGGTGAAGCTGGTCTCCGTTTGCAGGACTCAACATTTTCATCCGGCAAAGAAAAAAAAAATCCTTCCCCACACCTCTCTGTGTGAGAGCAAGTGCTGCTCCCTTCAAAGACGGTAACCCCGATGAAGGGCTCACTCCCTGCCCACCTCTCTCGGTAGCTCCCCCCAAAAAAACCGAGGGAAGCTACATCTGACTCCTCTTGTGTGAAACAGAGGGGGAGAGATACACACACACCCTCCGCTAGTCCCCTACAGCCAGCAGCAGCTGATTGAATGGCTGTCGTTGTGGGTAATTCACGAAGGAGGTGGTAGGAACAATCAGAGGGATTTGTGTGTGTGGGGAGGGGAGGGGGGAGGAGGAGGAGGAGAAAGGAGGGGGGCTTAAACCAGCTCCTCCGAAACAATCTGGAAACAAAATGTGCTCTGCAAAGTGTCTGTCAGAGGCAGCGGCAGCCCCTCTGCCTGCGCCAGCGCCGCTCTGCTCCGCTTCTCCTCCGCTCCCCCCTTCCCCGCTCTCTCCTCACCGCCGCCGCCGCCGCCGCTCCCCGCCGATATCAACGCAGCCTCCTCGCTCCCATACGCCGCGCTAGATCCAACGTGGAAAATCCAAATACCAGTTTCAAACACTTGGGAAACATTCGGCCCCGCCAGGCAGGGCGCATGCGCTGCCCTCCCAGCGCTGTGTACACACACACTCACTCAGACACACACACTCACCGCGCACACCCGCTCCCTTCCCCCGCCCGGAACCTCCGCATATCCATCGGCCCGCCTCCCCTTACTCACGTTTGGGGAGGAAGGGAGGGAAGGCGGCGGGGATGCGGTCTGAGCCAGGGGGCGGGCGGCTCAGGGCCGGCGTGGGCGTGAGGAGGAGGAAGCCCCGGGGAAGGCGGAGGCTCTGGTGAAGTTGTGCGGAGGCTGCGGGGAGAGCGGCCCGCGGGGAGGCTGGGGCGGGTAGCTGGGGCAGGTGGATGCTTTTGCGGTAGGGCACCGGGACTTTGGAGGAGTCTCTCCTGCCTTCTGCCAGCTCGCCCCGGGAAGGAGCGGCTCCAAGGGCTTTCCTAGGAGAAAGGGACACTGAGACCGCTGACGCCCCCCCGCGCTGCGGGCAGGGCTGTGCCCGGCGCGGCGCCGGACGCGGAGGGGAGACGGGGAGCGCTCCCTCCCTCCCTGCTCAGCGGGCACCCGCAGCCTTCACCCTGACAGCCGCCACAGCCAATCACCGCGCCCCTCGCGTCCCGCCCCGCGGCCCCCTCGACCAATCGCGGGCGGGCGGGCGGGCACGCGCAGCTGTGACAGCGCTGCCCGGGATACCGCGGCCGCGGCCGAGGGGGCGGTGACGCCCGCGGGGAGGGGCGGAGCCGCGCACGCGCGCTTCCGCAGTGGCGGGGAGAAAATGGAGCCGTTACGGGCCGGCGGGACCACATTTCCCAGCGGCCCCCGAGCGACTGCGCTTGCGCGAGGGAGGGCGGGCTGGAGGCCCGGAGAGCGGGAGAGCTCGTCCCGCCGCCCCTTGTCCCGCGCAGCAGCGGGCGGAGAGGGGCGGGACACGGCGGGAGGTGTGCTGTGGACGAGCTTGGGGGCAGAGCGCCCCCGCCCCACATGGCTCCCGGCGTAGAGGCCTGCGAGCCCCGCCGAGGAGAGGGGGGAGGAGGAGGAGAAAGGGCACCGGGTACAGACTCGTACCGCCCGCATTTTCCGCGCCAGGGCGAGCCGGTCGTGTGGAGGGACCCCGCTGTCGGTCAGCAGTGCCTTTGTGTCCTGCAGTCGCTGCCATGTCCCGGAGCCCGCAGGCACCCAGTTCCGCCGGGACTGGGGAAGGCGGGGCTGGAAAGCCCTACCCCGGCTCCGGCGGAGCAAAGTAACGCGCGCTTTCTGGCTCTTGTTTTTTTTAGCAGACGTCACCGGCAATCCCCTAATTTAGGGGAGACTGACTCATCATTTCTGAGCGCCCAGACTTGCTGGTGCAGTCGCTGTTCGGTGAGGCACCGACGTTCCTCTGCTTGTTGCAGGGAGTGAAGGGAGCGACGGCCTGTCTGTGGGGACCCCCCGCCTCAGCCCCATTGAAGTGTTTTTGCTGCCGTCATCAAATCGGTGCCTGAAAGCGCAAAGTTGGGTTTTCAGGGAAGAACAGGCAGCCCTTTAGTGATACCTCCCACCCTCCAGTGGGAGCCGGGCACCGAAATAATTCTGAGGATTGGAGACGGTACCACAGACTAAGCCCGTTTTGAACCGACCCCGACCCACTTCTTCGGGCAGGTGTCAGAGGGCAGTTGCTTGTTTTCTGAAGATATTTGTAAGTTCTCCCAGTTTTTCTTCCTCTCCTTTTTTGTTACCATGAGTTGCTGTAAAAAAATGAGTTGCTGATGTAAACCTCACATACACAAGATCTTAGTTTTTTAACTTACAGTGAGCACTACAGCATCTAGGCAGCACTCCAAGCCAGTGCTTGTGGACCTGTGTGTGGTGGCATAGAAAGGGAATTGTCTGATGGCAACACTGGCCTGGGAACACCTGTTCTGGTTGTTGGCATCACCTTGGTAGTTAGAGCCTGTTTCCCCAGTGCCTTGAAGAAGCTGAGCCACTGTCAGCAAGTAAAGGTAGTTAACAGTCCCCTAGCTTGCATGAGAACCCAAGCCAATAATTATGACTCAGTACAGGCAAGACATCTGAAAAGAATTCAGATGACTCCTAAAAAGAGTAATTTTTGCAAAAAAAGGTAATCATCATTCTAGACACGCAGTAATAATTATGCATACAAATAAGAAATCAGTTCGTAAAAGTACCTGCTAATTTAGTAAACGGGAACTTCTGTCCCTCCTTATAGACAAAATTAGGAAGGGAAACTTTGAAGTGTGGCTGCAGCCTGCTAAGCTTCCGTAATCTTCTCAAAGGTGCTGATAAATTGGATGCACTGAGGATACAGAGCTTGGTATCATCTTCCTCTTGAAAGTGCCATCTACTAGATCATCCTCTGTTAGCTTCTCATATGTCAATAGAAGAGTGACAGAGAAAACCACCATCAGACTTTGCACAAGTCCTCAGGAAAAGCATGGGACTGAGCTCACCTGTAAATGCATTTGGTATCTGTTTTGAAGGTCCCCTTTTGAAGATGCTCAGTGTTTTGTACAGTTGGTATAGGAAGGTGTGGAGTTGATGCCCATTGCCCATCTCCGCTTTTCCTCCTCTTCCTCTGCTTTCTTTTTATATTGGCCTCTTGCCTCTGAACTACAGTAGGTGAGAGATGGGAGATTTTGAATGGAGTTTCAGAACTTTTTTTTTCACATCAGGAGCCCATTTCTTACCCTGGTGAAGAACTCACAAGTAGAAGTCATTGTCATATGTCAAAGAAGGGACTCATGGGCTTAATTTTCTTCCTATTTCCTATACTTCACTAGAGGATAAAAGTATCTAATTCTCCTCCTCTTGCTCCCAAGTCCCTTTGCTCTGTTTATAAAAAATCCTATTTAGGAACCTGAATCTCTAGGGTTTTCAAAAGTTTCTTGAAGCTGTTACCTTACTAGATATCTAAACTCACAGCAAGTGCAATCAAGGGAACCTATAACCAGATCAACAACTCATGCAACTACTGTGTAATATACGTACTATATATGTGTATATATAAAATATTATATACTTCATATAGCATATATTTTAGTAATTACAGTTGTTCCAGCTGTTATTCCAGCTCATCAGAGTAAAGTTCAGAATACTTCATATGAGGATCCCAAACCTCTGAACATGTTCCACAAATATGCAGATACTGCATATAACAGGATAGCTGGTACAAGGAATTTTGTCTGCCTCCTTTTTCCTTCTCTGCCTTAGCTGAATATTGCTATATGAAATACTGTGTAATCATTATGGACGTGTCTCTGTTTAGTAAAAAAGATAGCGTCTTCTGATCGTTTGTCATTATACTTTATAGGTACGGATGAATCAGATGAGTTACTCTGGCTAATTAATTTCCACACCATTTAATGGCTTAATCCCTCTTCTGTAGTTACATACAGTTGGAGGTTTTTTCTCTTGCTTGTTTGTCTGTTTATTCTTTGAGGCTAAATTCATGCTTACCTGGATATAATGCTTATCTTACAGAATTTTACAAGTCTATTCATTTTGCTTGTGGTTGAAGGTTTTGAAGCAAACTGCAAACAGTTAACATACAAGGTGAGCAGAGCTGAGGTTTGCAAGTATGAGACCAGCAGAGAAGTCATGGTTCACACATGCAATATGCATTGGCTGTGCAGTGGATAGTTGGGCCAGAAATACCTGTTCGTGTCAGCAAATGATCTGAAATTAATGTATTAAAAAATATAGAAAACGAATCTGGTTGAGTTTCTCCTTTTTCTGCTTCCCAGTAAAGGCTCAAGAACTTTGTGAACTTCCCAAACACCTACCTAACGTAGGTCTGCCATTCTAAACTTCTTTTTTTTAATCAGCCAAATCCCACTTAAGGATGTCGCTGGCTACAGCACATCTCCTCCTCTGCTTTCCCCAAGACAGTTGCACTCACTGCCTCTTTTCACACCTGTTTTCTGCTTACACCTCTTTCTTGCACCTGCTACACTGGTGCATCTCCAAAGCTCTAGTGATCTTAAACAGCATTAATCTGGCATTAAAGGTGAGCAAAAAATTCTGACTGGACCTAGTAAGTGTGTGTTGCAGTAGAAGGCCAAGACAGAAGTACATCTGAGTGTTCCCAGAGTGTCAGCAGAGTCAACACAGATCAAGGGCAGCATATTCCATGGGCTCCACATTCTCTAGAGAGTTCAAGAGATCTATACCTCAGCAGTTGGAAACCACTGACAAAGACACCAATCTGAACCCTGACTGAATTCATACCAATCCTCAGGCTTGTTTCTGTCAACTGTGGTGCAGGACCCAAACACTTTCTGGGTGATGAAAAACAGGCAATGTTTGTCAGAGCAGTTGATGAGTAGGTTGTCTGAACAGTAGTAGATGGTGCTAAAAACTATTATGCTTTTGGTAAGAACAAGAAAGTTTATTTGGTTCTTTATGTCCACTAGTGAAATTTCTTTTGCGGTCTTATTCCATTTCCCCAGAATCACCCTTTTGAAATAGGTATCTCAAAATAATTTCTCGTATATACAACATGCTCTTTACTTTGTGAATATTTGGTGGAATGGCCACTCAACATTTACAATATTTCTGAGCCAAGCTTTTGGTAATAAGCTTGAGACAATTTTTATTCCGCTTTTAAAAATCAAGATTCTGAAGCAAACCAATATGCGCCTAGATTTTGTATGACTAAAAGGACTGCAAAAGGTAAGTCAAAATGCGTGTATTATTACAGACTGCTACAGAGCCCCAAGAGAAATTCAATCCACTGCAGTAGATTTAGACCGTCTTTGCTTTTGGTTTGTATATTGTCTTTATAATCTTTCCCTACCTTATTTTCTCAGGGTCAGCTTCCTCGCCAGGTTCCTGAACTAGAACCTGACAAGAAGGGCCACAGATACTGGTAACATGCTCTTTGATAACACAGCAAATGCAGCCTTTTTCCTCTGCCGACAGTTCTAAGCCAGTATGGTTTAATTTTTTAGAAGAAAAATACAGCATCTTTAGCAATAGAGGGAAAACTGTAAAACCTTACAAAGCACGTGTATCCTAATAATAAATGGAAAGGAAGAATAATTTTTTAGCTTTATTCATGTATGATACAAAACATGATCTGGGATTTGCCCACTGATCTTACCTCTGGGGACAAATCTTGTAGGTAGTCCTGCAACTGTGAACTGGAAAATAGAGGAGCCAGGGGAGCCAAAATTCCCTGAGATCCTCCCTGCCGGCCACAGATGTGTTGCCAGTGTGCTGCTGGTGGACAGCACACACAGCTGTGCTGCTAACAGATTTTTTCCCTTTTGATAAGGATGAAAGGGAAACATTGCCTTTTTGCACATGCAGATAAAGGGGCAGAAAACATATAGACCCATTTTAAGGTGTTCAGGAGTCACCCCTTTACCTTAGAGTTTCAGTCTTTATTTAAAAGGAAGTTTCAGCCTTAACGACTCCTAAGAAAAACGTAAGACGACTTGACAGTATTACATACATGTGCGTCCCCTTGAAACAACAGTTTACCTGAAGCTCAGACAGATGTGCCCCAGTGCGATTGTGACTTAGAGATGTACTGCTCTGCAGATCCCATTTCCTACTGGCTGTTCAGAAAATACAGAAGTAACAGCAGTACAGCAGGCCCAGGCCTGGCATTGACTGGGTGCACCCTGGCTCCAACTGCTGGAAACCTCTAAAGGCATCTTCTACTCCAGGTGGAAGCAGAGGTCTCCTGATGGAGGCAGAAAATCCTTTGCTGCTATTTTGCCTCTCTGGTAGGTGACTGTTGTCTCATTGCTCATGTCCTAGGCCAGGAATAAGGGTATTGGTATAGCTGGCATAAGTGGAGGTGTGCTTACAGCCACAGACCAATTTTTTCTGAGAATGCTGGTATTTTTAAAATGAATAATTTATGGTTCAAATCTACCAGGATTAGTTTTGCTTTTATTTGAAATTACTTTCTTTTGGTACTTCAGTGATTGAAGAATACTCTCCACTGTTCCACTGAATATATTCTACTACATTAAAACAAATCTCAAGTGTGAATGATGTTAGCTGTTTATTTCAGGCATTTAATTATTGTGGTCTTTCCCACCATCAGAAAATAACATTTTATAGCACAACATAGTGGTTTCTGGACTAAAAGCTAAAAGCCAGTCTGGGTAGCACAGACACTAAGCCTTCTGAAAGCGCTGGGAAAGAAAAAGCTCCTGCATTCTTCTGATCTGTTGGCAGTTTCATCCATGATAGCTAAACCTGGAATTAAGGCTAAAAAATGTCCGTTGTTACTTAGCATTGACTTGGACTCTGTCAAAGTGCTTGGAACCATACAGAACAAAGAAGAGAACAGAATTAATGACAACTCTTAACTAGATGTGTGTGGAACAGCAAAGACATCAAAACCAGCTCACTATGGAAACTGAAATAATTGGCTTGTGAAGTTTCCTGAGAAATATATAAAGCAAACATTTACAAAGGTTATTGGATGGTGTCTTCAGTTTCATCCTAAATAGTCTCAAATTAGCAAGCCTATAAATTAGGTTTCCAATTTGATCAAAAAATTAAGATTGTTAAATGACAAATTTTAAATGTTCCTATTACATATGAGAAAAATGTATCAAATCTGTCCCTGGTAGATAGAAGAGGAAACAATACAAGGACTTCTGTGAGGCAGCTCACCACAGGCAGACCTGCAGCATCCAGTCAAGAAAGGCTGTGATTGTTCAGTATTACCTTCCTCCCAAAGGTCAACAAGGTAACACAGTGGTCTGGGAGACCTGAAAAGCTCTGCTGTGAACAGCCTGCTTAGAGGCTTGTGTGGAAAATGACAGTTTGGAGTGGGATAGACAATACGTGCTGGCACTGACAGTTCACTCTCCTCATACAAGAGCAAGGGTGGCTGCAACTGGAGCTCACAGGCCCCAACGTCAACACATGCCAAGTGGATGCTTCCTAAAAATGGCAGTAGACTTGCAGTACCCCTTGTCAAAGGCTGGAGTTGATGTGGGTTCACAGAGACCAGGGAAATTAATAGTACAGCAATCTATCGGGGGAGGGTACAAAAACTAAGGGGAAGGGGGGCCAAAAAACCCCTAAGGCATTCAGCTGAGAATGTCATCTGGTCAGAAGCTGGAAAAATATCCAGGAAAATATTCACAGAATCATAGAATGGTTTGGATTGGAAGGGACCTTAAAGATCATCCAGTTCCAACCTGTCTGACATGGACAGGATCACCTTCCACCAGACCAGGTTGCTCAGAGCCCCATCCAACCTGGCCTCGAATACTCTAAGGGGTGGAATATCCACAGCTTCTCTGAGCAACCTGTTCCATTACTTCCCTACCCTATGAGTAAAGAGTTTCTTCCTAACATCTAATCTAAATGTCTCTTACTTCAAAACTGTTCCTCCCTTGTCCTATCATTGTGTGCCCATATAAAAAGTCGCTCTCCCCCTTTTTTATAAGCCCTCATTAGGTACTGGAAGGCTGCTGTAAGGTCTCCCTGGAGCCTTCTCTTCTCCAGGCTGAACAGGCTCTCAGCCTGTCTTTAAGGAGAGGTGCTCCATCCGTCTGATCATCTTTTTGACCATATTATATATGTTTGTAGAGTTCTGACTTGTTTCCTTGGTACCTGCTGGTAGTTTCTTCTGAAAACAAGGTGTTAGTTGAAAAAAGATTTTCAGTACCATTAAGTGTGTTCCATTACTCTGTTATTTACTCTAGTTAAGTAGCTTACAGTGTCCGAAGTGGATCAAGGTTCTGCAGCCAGTTAAGCTCTGTTTTCTTGGTATGCTCTGAAAGAAAGAAAAAAAATCCACAATGAGATGAGATAAGTATCATCAGAAAACATTCACCCTTAGGTTGTTGTGACACCAGAAATGAAAGCTGACCTTGACAGTCAGCTGGCTAAAGCCCAGGGTACCTCACCAAGTACCCAGCAGTACTTCATGTAATTTTTGAAAATGTTCAGGTGAGGTAGGACTTTATACAGATACGTGGGAGTCAGGGGGGTGCATAAGTGTTTTCTGAGACTGATTTAATAAAGTCCAGCTTGGGAATGTCACACCATGTTTTTCTTTCAGGAGCTAACTGGCTGCCAGCCATTCCCTGACCTGAAAGGCAGCGCAAAATAGATTCACATAATCACAGAATTGTTAGGGTTGGAAGGGACCCCTGGAGGTCATCTGGTCCAACCTCCCTGCCAAGACAGGGTCACCTAGACCAGGTGACACAGGAACATGTCCACGTGGGTTTGGAGTGTCTCCAGAGAGGGAGACTCCATAACCTCCCTGGGAAGCCTGTTCCAGCACTCTGCCACCCTCAATGTAAAGAAGTTCTGCCTCATGTTGAGGTGAAACTTCTTGTGTTTTAGTTTATGGTTATCGCTCCTTGTCCTGTTCTCCGGGCACCACCAAAAAGAGCCTGGCAGCATCCTCCTGGCACCCGCCTTTAAGTTATTTAGTAATGAGGTCCCCTCTCAGTCTTCTCTAGACTAAACAGGCCCAGCTCCCACAGTCTCTCCTCACATGAAAGATGCTCCAGACCCTTCCTCATCTTTGTGCTCTCCGCCGAACCCTCTTCAGTAGCTCCTTGTCTTTCTTGCACTGAGGAGCCCAGAACTGGGCACGGCAACCATTTC